>NC_041404.2:2517500-2625000 GCF_900747795.2 Erpetoichthys calabaricus | reverse complement strand
CGCTTGTATTGGCCAATCACGTGATGTGATTCGAAAGTGAAAGCTGTGAATATGGCGAAACGTAAACTGACTTCAAGTGAGGTTTTGCAGGCGATTTTGGACAATAATTCTGATCATGATTGTAACAGTTCTGAAGAAGATTTTAGCGACAATGATGATCAGCAACGTGCGCTGCATGATACTGTGAATGACGACGCATCGGATGATGACGATGAGTGGGTGTATCCCCAGCATCTCAACTGGACTGCTGCCCATTATCTGAGCCAGATATGAAAGATCCAAACCGTGACCGCTTGTTCAAGCTACGTCCTTTGATTGACCATTTATTTGAAACATTTCAGCAGGTAAATACTGCTTGAATAAATGTAAAGTAAAAAAACGAAAATTGTTCAGATTTCTCCTGGCATGGGGAATATTTAGGGAGTTGGCGGTTAAAAGGTTAATGAAATTAACAACAGGTGCACTAGAGGGGCAACAATGACACTGACTGTCTTTTCACTAGTTTTGCATTTGGCTACGGTCAGTGTCACTACTGGTAGCATGACTGGTATCGATACCTGGACCCTACAGTGGTTACACAGGTAGTCCAATTTCTCCAGGGTGGCATATCAATATGTGCCATTGCCAGAAGGTTTGCTGTGTCTCCCAGCACAGTCACAAGGGCATGGAGGAGATTCCAGGAGGCAGGCAGTTACTCTAGTAGAGGTGGACAGGGCCGTAGAAGGTCCTTAACCCATCAGCAGGACTGGTATCTGCTCCTTTGGGCAAGGAGGAACAGTTTCAGCACTGCCAGAGCCCTACAAAATGACCTCCAGCAAGCCACTGGTGTGAATGTTTCAGACCAAACAATCAGAAACAGACTTCATGAGGGTGGCCTGAGGGCCCGACGTCCTCTAGTGGGCCCTGTGCTCACTGCCTGACACCATGGAGCTCGATTGGCATTTGTCATAGAATACCAGAATTGGCAGGTCCACCACTGGCACCCTGTGCTTTTCACAGATGAGAACAGGTTCACCCTGAGCACATGTGACAGACGTGAAAGGGTCTGGAGAAGCCGTGGAGAACATTATGCTACTTGTAACATCGTTCAGCATGACCAGTTTGGTGGTGAGTCAATGATGGTCTGGAGAGGCATATCCATGGAGGGATGCACAGACCTCTACAAGCTAGACAACTGCACCTTGACTGCCATTAGGTATCAGGATGAAACCTTTGGACCCATTGTCAGACTCAATGCTGGTGCAGTGGGTCCTGGGTTCCTCCTGGTGCATGACAATGCCCGGCCTCATGTGGCGAGAGTATGCAGGCAGTTCCTGGAGGATGAAGGAATTGATACCATTGACTGGCCCCCACACTCGCCTGACCTAAATCCAGTAGAACACCTCTGGGACATTATGTTTTGGTTCATCCAACACCAACACTTTGTATCTCAGAATGTCCAGGAGCTCAGTGATGCCCTTGTCCAGATTTGGGCGGAGATCCCCCAGGACACCATCTGTTGTCTCATTAAGAGCAGGCCCTAACATTGTCAAGCATGTATACAAACACGTGGGAGCCATACAAACTACTGAGTACAATTCTGAGTTGCTGCAATGAAATTTCAGCAAAATGGACTAGCCTACCGCATCATTTTTTCACTTTGACATTCGGGGTGTCTTTGAATTCAGCCCTCTGTAGGTTGATAATTTTGATTTTCATCAAAAGATGTGGCATCCTTTTGTTCCTAACACATTAGCATTTAGCATGATTTTTTTCCCATTGAAATCTGATATATTTTCAAAGAGTTCCTTTAATTTTTTTCAGCAGTTTATTTTTTTATGTCAGTCAGCCTAGTTTTCTTACATACTAGTATTCTAGCACATGTTATGTAAATGTATAATATCTACTTTATGGCCAGTGACTTAGGAAACAGACAGATATCATCTTACAAGTATCAGCTATTCCTTCATACAGTACTGCTGTTCTGCTGCATAGGTCAATGGTTTCTTTCAGAGTTATGCTACAAATTGCTCCTTCTCTGGGATACAAACCTGTGACCTCTAGCTCTCCACCACTCTCTGGAGAGTTTGAAAGACTAGTGGCTTGCACTCCTCAAATTCAAGATGTTTCTCTGGGTTTTGACTGTGGGGATGAAGACACCACCATAGCTCTTATAAGAGTCTCTCGCAACCCCCTTACACACATACAACACAAGCATATGAAAAATTGATGCTCACTGAATGTACTGCACCACCGACTGGTTAACATTTATACTCCTACGCTGTAATTTGCACTGTGCTGCTCTTTTATTTGTATATATTACAGTGGAGCATAAGGAAGAAACTAACACCCGGTCTATTTATTCCTTCTTGGCCAGTCAAGCTGAAATGTCCATGAAGTCAAAACAAAAGAATGATCTTCCACGTGTGTGCATTGTGTATTTCCTCCTTTCAGTTATGGTCACTGCATACTGTCTCGGTACTATATGATTTAACAATTTAACAATAGTTTTCATATACTGTTAAAAAAATATTCATGCGCCTCTCAAAATAAAAAGCCAATTTGAAACACTGACACATGATGAACAGACGGCAGATTTACGCAGGGGAGCAAACACACCTCCAGTATTCACAAGCACAAAGCAAAAAAAAAAAAAAGATTTACCTCCCATGTGTCTGACATGAATAATAGCTATTAAGGAAAAAAAGAAGAGTACGAGAAGGCCCTTTGAGTGCAAAAAAAATGAAATATCAAAGAACAGATTATCTGACTTTCTAGAATAACAATGGCAGGTTCTCTACATTGACAATCACAATCACATGAAATTGTTAATTCAAACAAATCTTTGCAGTGATATATATTTCTAAAAGACCCTGCGTGAGTATGAATGTGGGTGTGAGCGTGAATGAGCATTATAATGAAGTTTATAGGGTTAATTTCTGACTTGTGGTCCATGCTACTTATCCTGGCAGCATCAAACATTAGAGTAACTGGAACTTATAATAGTATGCTACATTATTTGTGACAAACAGCAAGCAAAATATGGTCACCTCTTCTCATTTCGCCTCTCCACTAACTGGGAGGGGCTCAGAATGACAATGATGCATTGCTAGGAGAACAGATTTAGACAAGTGTAATTAAACCAAAGCAGAATCCCGCCAACAACATGTAACACCTATTTATAAGTCACCATAATGCAATTTATAAATGCCCTTAGGCTGAAGTTATGTTCTGCTTTATACTTTACGTGGTTTCTCCCATTTCCTACCTCATTCTAAAGGCATACATGTTAGGTTAACTTTGGACTCTAAATTAGCCCTTGTACAAGCGAGTAGCTGTGTGCATCAGTCATCCCCGCCATGAACCGACATTCAGTCCAGGACTGACCCTTCCATTGTTACCAATGCTCGCCACTCTGTAGTGGAAATAGTGGTTCTG
The DNA here is from genome assembly GCF_900747795.2 of Erpetoichthys calabaricus. Lineage (NCBI taxonomy): Eukaryota > Metazoa > Chordata > Cladistia > Polypteriformes > Polypteridae > Erpetoichthys > Erpetoichthys calabaricus. The sequence continues at coordinate 2,621,583 of NC_041404.2, read as the reverse complement.
TTATGCTGTCAATCCTTTCACTCACATCCTGCAGTTATTATATACATAGAGTATATGCAAACTGCATGACAGGAAAGTAAATGTTATGCATTATTACAGGAAAATTGACTGTGAGAAGGTGAGTAGGTAATAAGTGTATTTTACTCTTTTGTGCTATACTGCAGTCTTTCTGCAATGTATATTTCATAAAACATCTTGTACGTTTTTATTTTCTACCTGCATCATTATTATTCTGATGAAAACACTTTTCTAAATTACTTTTATTTCTGGAGTCTGCTGGTTACTAATGCTTAGTAAAGAGTGACAATATAATAATAATTGTGAGCTGTATACCCATGAAGATAACAACATCTAAAATAATACAGTAAAAGAAATCTAGCCAGTGCAAAACAATTCAATCATTTTGTTTCTTTCTTTTAAAAATAATCACCCATCCAAGGGTCTTGTGACTATTTTGAATTCTTTTATATTAAATCTGAAAAGCACAGTGTCAGTACAGCAATGTTCTTCCATTTAGACATTTAATCCTGAGCTGAGTCAGAATTAGATAGTTTCTGAATGTTCTCTCTTTTCTGTATGTTTTCTCCACCTACGCTAGTGTTTTCTCAGGGTCCATGTCATGCTGTTAGGTTGATTGAAGGTGGTAGATTACCCCAGCAAGCTTGTATGTGCATGCACGTCCCACAATATACTGACAGATCCTCCTGGGGTGAAAGACCTTGCACGTGTTATCATCAATAGTGCCTTTGTTACTTTGCAGCTCCATATAGGCATGACGCTGTGATGAAAATAGATGGCGATATCCTATCAGTGGTCAAAAAATGTAAAAAGCTCTTGTAATGATGAATTGGTTTGACAAATCTTAAAATACCAGGAAGGTAAAAACCACCAAGAGAATCTTTATTGCTAATAAGACCACTGGACATTGTATTATATAAGAAGAGCACGTTGTATGTCAGTTCAGTGGTTTTCATTTTTCAAATAAACAATCAATAAACTTCAAGACGGTATTTTATTTGTTAAAAGACAGTTTTTTTTCTTTGTTGTGAGATGAAACTGCCAACAGTAAAACCCATCTTGGACACTGAGCCCCATTAACATTACTGTGCACCTGTTCTGTTATTTAGGCCTTGAATATTCCTAACTCTGCTGGAACACAACCATCATATTTAGAAGCAAATGTTTTGCAACCTTACTAGTCTTTTAGAATGTGGAGATCATGTTAATAGTGCTGTTCTAGTTACCAAATATCTGTACAAAAATGACCAAAAAACCATAAGCATTCCTACTTGGTACAACAATTTCTGGCATGTTATCTGTAAAAATCCGGCCTACGTTATCATTCAGTACATTTACATGTGCTGACATAATCGGGTTAAGGTGAAAAATCTAATTAAGGAAGAAAACTAAAAAGTTCCTAATAATCCATGTTTACATGCGCAAGAAATCTTCTGGAGTTCTCCTTTGTCAAAACCTTCCAACATCATTACACTGCACAAAAAAAAGAGTCAAATGTCATCATCTGCCACTGTGAATAGAAAATAAGAGTGACACCTGTGATCACATGCTTGTGTTTTATAAATATGTTTAGTCAAATTGACACTTTATAGGTTTCTGTTACCAAATTGCATGCAGCAAACTCTTTTCTGCTTGGCTGAGCAATTGAGCCCTGAAAAACGACCTGTCATATGGGATTCTTGCTTTATACCCAGTGCTTCTGGAGTAATAACGCAGATATTTTTACTTCAATAAGATAAGTTTTGGATTAGCTTACTCATTACTTTAAAAAACAATTAGACTACTTAACGCATGTTACTTTTTAATGTGTCAGCCTACTGTTCTCTAGATTGTGTTGTTAATTTAAGCACTGTTCTGTATGTTAAGTGCATCAACATAAACTTAGCGATTTCTGAAATACTGAGAAAGATTATTTCAGTGAGGAGACATTTACCTCTGTAAATGTATTTTGTGGACACTTCTATAAATGGCAACTGAAAGCTTGTGTGAAGCAAATACATACACAGCCTGACAAAGTGCAACGCACATGCGCAGACTACAAAATCCAAACAGGAAACCAATTAAATTTACACAGCCACATAATCGGATTATTCGCAGCGACATCCACCTCTGTTAATCAGGTTTCTCAGAGGTCAAAATATTGATCGCTCTAATTGGAGTAATGGTTTACATGACATTTTAGAAGTCTGTTTTCTGTGAATAATCACTATTTTGAAGCCCATAATTGTTAATAGCACAATATCCGTGGAATCAAACTTTTTGGATTATCCTTTTTGTGTTAAAATGGAAAATGCTTTAGTTTCTGCAATCAAATATTTTGCCTTATTTTTAAACAAAAGAAATTTCTGTGGATTCCGGGAAATTCAAGACTACAATAGTTAATTCACGTAGTCACTGCTTCAACCACAGGCATGTCAAGAAGTGCTTGTCGTCTGCATTTTATTTTCTTTGTAATTTTAAGCACATCTTTTTCATGTTTGTTTACTAGTTAGTTACTTACCAATAAGAGTTGTGTAAAGTAGACAGATGTCCATACTGAATGGGTAGAGCTGGGGTTGTGAAAGAAGGCCTTGTGATTTTATCATTGGGTTTGATTTATCAGATGACAGAAGGTCTCTCAGGGATAAAAACAGCACATAATATTTTCATTTTCTCACTGAACATCCATGCCACTCACTGCTAAGTTTATGCCTGATGAAAACTTTCTTTGTTGTTGTTTATGTATTCAAGGGGTGAAAACTGGCACTCAAATACCTTACAGCATTATTTTGTGGAATTAAATAACATGTACTGTACTGTAGTAAAATGGAAAAGCATGGAAAACTGAGCATATAGTTACAGCGCATAGTTAAGACCTCTATTCAAATAGAAAAACACACTTTGATTCAATGTTTATTCTTCTATTATGCACCTACTATGTGATGAGTATGCCTTTTCCAAGGTACAGTATACTCAGATTAATTTAATGGAAATAAAGGGCAAATGTACTCTTTCAGGCTATTAGCGCCAGTCAGCAATTACTCCATACAACTCTCCATCAATAGACACGTGACATCATGTGAGACCAAGCAGCTTTTCATATTGCACTTTAAAAAAAAAAAAGAGTTCCACAATGTGCATTCGATCACCTCTCTTTTATACAAACTTTGACAATTCTAAGAAAAATTGAACCACATTCAGAGAAAAGGATAACAAGTGTGCTCCTACAAGTGGTTTAGGCAGCAGTTACAAGCATTAGGGGCTAACATCCTGGTGCACAATAATATAGCAATTATACAAAATTGAATGAAATGGGCTAGCCTTGTAAACAAAAAAAACAATTGCAATGCTGCTGCTAAATATCAGTAAAATTAGCTTTCTTATTGTAGGAGAATGGCCAATACCCATTGTTAATCTACAAGATTTTTTGAGTAGGTTAGTAGAATAGTTGATAAAAGCAAAGCCTGCAACATAATTCAATTAGATTTTCAAAAATACTTTGATACAGCCCCCACCAAGGATTAATTCTGAAACTAGAAGCTGTAGGCATCTGGGGTAACCTACATAACTGGAACTCAAGTCAATCAGCAGGAGACAAAGAATACAGATAATTGGACAATGCTCCATTGCGAGGTCAGGAATGGAGTCTATCAGGGGTCTGACCTTAGACCATTACTTTTTCTGATTTATATTAACTAAATAGATTTTAGTGAAGCTTGTAAACTTGTGAAACTTGGAGATGGAACTAAAACTGGAATGAAATGTACAGTAGATACTGAAGAGGCATCAAAAGGAATTCAAGCAGACCTGGACAATCTTCAGAATTGGGCAAACACTTGTAAAATGCAGTTTAATGTAAAAAAGTCCAAAGTGCTATATATGGGCAACGGGAACTTCAATTACAAATACAAAATGGGAGACATTGTTCTACAAGAAGGAACCTCTGAAAAAGATTTCAGGATCTGGGTTGATGCAACATTTTTATCTTCTAAACAATGTGCAGAAGCTCTAAACCACAGACCAACAATCTGTGCACTGGACCTGATTCCTTCAGATTCTTCTTCAGTCCATCTCTCTTTCTTTGATCCCCTACATTTCTTCTGTTTTTAATTCCTCATTGACCTCTGGTATCTTGCCTACTGATCTCAGGAAATCCCATGTGATCTCTATTCTCAAGAAACCCTCTCTTAAACCATTTGACATTGAGAATTATAGTCATGTCTCCATTCTTCATTTCCTGTCCAAGACTCTAGAATGCATAGTCCACAAATAGCTCTCCTCTTTTCTTGCTAACAACAATCTATCATATCCTTTTATTTGGATTCTGCAAGGGTTAGTCTACCTAGAGTGCACTACTTTCAGTCACAAATGCTCTTAGATCTACTCAGGCTGCTTCTCTCTCTATTCTTATCCTCCTCAACTTTTCATCAGCTTTTGATACTACTCGTTGCTTATCTCTTCACTCAGTAAGCTTGGAAACAGAATTTCTGCTTTGGATTGGTTCAAGTCCTACATGTCCAATTGATCCTTTTGTGCCTCATGGTCTATCTTGTTGTCTTCTCCAGAGAAATTCTCCATCAGTGCTTCTCAAGGGTCAGTGTTGGGACCACTTCTCTCTTCTCTCTACATTCATTCCTTAAGCAATCTTATTTCTTCTCACGTCTTCTCCTACCACTTCTAGGTTGATGATGCACAGATCTTTCCCTCATTTATTACAACCTAAATGCTACAGCACAGATATCCAGTTGTCTCCCTGCCATATCATCATGGATGAATGATCATCACCCTATATTTAACCTTCCAAAGACAGATATCTTGCATTTAGCACCAGATTCTTCTGTTTCTTCCTGCATTGCTCTTGAAGATGTCACTCTTTTTTTTTCCTTTTTTCTAAGACTATGTGAAGCGCCTTGAGCATGGGAAAGGCGCTATATAAATAAAATGTATTATTATTATTATTATTACTACTCTCACCATCAGTCATAGTCAGAAATATAGGTGTGACTCTGGACTCCCCCACTTTCATTCATCAAATATATTTCTTCAATGACTTTATATGCCATTTCTTCATAACTTTCAGAATATTTGACCCTTCTTCACTAATTATGCCAAGCAACTCCTTATTGAGGCAATGGCTCTCTCTCGGCTGGACTATTTCAACGATCTCCTGTTGAAATATTGTCCAACTGCTATCAGATCCCTCCACCTCCTCCAAAATGCATTTGCTCAACTGGTTTTTCTGTTTCTTGTTTCACACCTAGTACTTCTCTGCTCCAGTTTCTCTTTGGTCTGGATTTTTGTTGCTACAAACGTTCCAGTTTAAAACTCTTGTTTTGACCTACAGTTCCCTTAATGGTTCATCTCCTCAATATGTCTAGTCTTTAGCCTCTCTATATGTCCCTTCAAGATGTTTCCATTCTGCAGCTGCCTGTTTGCTGACCATCCTTCCTCTTACCAGATATGTCAAGACTGGACAATGCTTCTCTATTCTCTTTCTGAATCTGTGGAATGATATTCCTTTGTTTAATCAAACCACAATCAAGAATGAAGCCAGGAAGCACTTCTTTACTCATAGAGTTGTGGGAATCTGGAACATACTACTGAGAAATATAGTTGAAGGAGAAACCTTTTCCAACCTTAACAAGTATCAGGATGAGATATTGGGGCAGCTAAGCTATTAGCTAAATAAACTAGCTTGACAGACTCAGTGGTTGTCACATTTCTTATGATCTTATGTTCTTTGTGAAATGTACTTATTTTAAAAAAAGTTTGAATTCTTATCTTCTTAATAACTGTAGCTATAATTCAGTATCATACATCAGTGTCCCTCAACCACAGGGGCTGCCACTATTGGGTTGCAATTTGCTATTGTTTATATGGATAGTGGGTTACAGTGGGTTACACAGAGGGTCGTGGTGGTCTGCCACTTTAACGATCAGGCTTGATGGGAAAAAAGGTGGATTGTGACACCAAAAATGTAGAGAAACACAATCATACAGTATAATGTTATAGCTTTAAAAGTCTTTATTTCAGTTTTTAGGTGTAACAAATGATACACACACAACACACCTATATGTATATGTGTAAAAGCAGCAGTTACAATTCTTCTAGGAGATGAGATCCTACTCAGCCAGGGCAATAGACACATACAGCCCATATAAAGTACATCATCATTTATTATTTGAAGCTTTTTCACCTAAATCACTATGGTCTGACAATCATGTTGCAATGGTGGTTTTCTTTTCTGTAAGAATTTTTCCTTTCTTAATAAAAAAATGTATTATAAAATATTATCTTTTCAATAAATGAAAATAGTATTTATTTTTTAATTAAACAATGATGTCATAAATGCCACAATAATATTTTATTGTGCACCATGAAAACGTCCATGTTGAAGTTACATGTATGACTGCTGAGGCTATATGTTAAAAGCACTAGTTTGAAATGGTGACTTTACTTTTCTAGCGGTTCAATACCTTAACATAAAATCTGGCTGGAGTTTTAATCAGTGTTCTCCAGTATGCATCTTTTGTTCAGCCGCCAATCTACTGGAGCCTAAAAGCCAAAGGCTCACTAGTTCTCAAAAGAATAAGAATAGTTCCTTGTAACTTGCCAAGGAATCAGTGGAGAGAGTAGGCTTCAGGCCACTACCTGCTGTAAAGGCAAAGCAGAAATGGAAATGTTGGCATCCGACTATGCATCAAGGTTCATGCCTTTCTTCCTTTGTATTGCATGGTAGGAACTGGAAGGAGGGAAAGAGGTTAGAACAAGCAGCACAGCATATGTTCTGTTTTCCCCATTTATTTTTATGTTTGCAATCATTTTTTAAAACAGTAAAATCTCTTTTATCCATAATGAGTGTCTCACTTGGGCAGACTCTCTCTAGGATTCCATTTTGAACATCACACATGTAGAAATAAGCTTAAGAATTAGTCTGGGCCTATGTTTGGGCATAATCAGGGTGATGACTAGAGGAAATTTTGTTTCAGCATCCTGAGAACTCCTGTTTTCTGAAAGATAAAACATTAGTCCGGCAGGTTTTTTGAAGACATTTTGTTTGACTAAGGAAGCCATTTCAATTTCTTCCCTGTACTGCCATCAGTTGATTCATTTCACCAACACACATCTTTAGGAGTCATAGTCTACACTGGCACCATCAGATGTAAGATAATCAAACCTGGATGAGACAACAGTACATGACAGAATATTGTGGGAGCAAAGGAGGATACTTGGAGCCATTGGAACTACAGTCTGTAGAATGTGCTAAAGGCAGACCTGTGTTTTCCATTTTCACGATGCTTCAGTCCTTGTGAATTACCACTCTTTGACAGTGTCAGTGTAAGAGCAAATACCATTTAACCAAAAGATAGTGCGGAGCTGGGGAGCCTGCACAAGAAGTTGGATGGCGCGAGTGTGTGTGGCATGTCGTCTATCGCTCTCTATTTTGCTTATGTTTTTGTTGTTATTTTTGTGTGTGTCATGCAAAATGTCAACTCACTACTGGAGTATGATCGCCAAACACTTCTGGAGCTTCATTTGTCTGCTGTAAAACTTGTACAGTTTGACAACGGAGGACGAGATTTTCCTCCTCCCTAGCTCCTATCTGGAATACTGGCTTTCCTCTACCATGCTCCAGGTTCACCTTGCTGGAGGTAGCATCACAGACACCAAGGTAAACGCGGCGTGCGGTTGGTGAAGTTAAAGGCCTGTTTGGCTCGACCTCCCAAAGTTTTTCTGGCTCAACATAGATCAACTTCTCACCTTTTTGCGTCATGGCACTCCCGGGACCCTGTGGACTCCTGGCTGGTACCTGTTTTTGGCTCGGATCAGGCGATTCCACTTCCGCGCCCCTGCCCACTTCACCTGCGCTGGCGAGGAGCGAATCTTCAGAATTTGCAACCTGTGGTGCGCGCTCTGCTCACTATTGCGGCTTCGGACCCGGCTCCCATCAGGATGGGTCTAGTGAACGCTAGATCTGTAATGAACAAATCTTTTATCTTAAAGGATTTCTTCACCTCTCATGGATTGGATTTCTTCTGTATAACTGAAACCTGGTTGTCTCCCGGTGAGTCCAGCGCCTTCTCTGAATTGTTGCCGTGTGGCTGCTCATATTTTAATTCCCTGCGGTTCTCAGGTCATGGTGGAGTTTTAGCGACTGTCTTCAAATCCAACTTTGATTGTAAACAGCAATTTCTAGCAGTTTCTTTCTCCAGCTATGAACTGATTCTTTCTGGGTTGGGTCATTTTCTGATTTCTTGGCTGAATTTATGCCAAAATATGACCAAGTTTTAATTGTTGGAGATTTTAATATTCATGTTTGTTGTACTTAGAAGCCTTTGGTGAAGGACTTTTTAGATTTAATGGACTCTTTTAGTCTAATTCAGTCTGTAAAAGGTCCCACTCAGGAACATGAGCATACATTGGATCTTGTCTTTTCTCGCGGTGTATCTGTTCCTAATCTGGAAATTGGTGATGCAGTGTTTTCAGACCATATGCCTGTTTTATTTGATTTTGTTCCTCTCTGTCAATTTGCCAAACCGTACGCACCTGTTCGGCGCTGCCGTGCTCTTAAATCTTCCACTGCTGCTCAGTTTTCTGCTGTTTTTAATTATGAAGAGATCTCACAGCTCTCAGTGTCTTCCAATACTGAAGAGCTAGCACTTCAATTTAATTCTACTTGCCAAACTTCTCTGGACTCTGTGGCACCAATAAAAAGCAGGCAACTAAAGCCCTGGTCAGAGCCATGGTTAAATGCTAATACTCGTGCCTTTAGACGGGAGTGCAGGAGAGCTGAACGGAGGTGGAAAAAGGACAGGTTTCAGGTTTCTTTTGAAATTTTGAAAGAAAGTTGGTGGTGTTTTCAGAAAGTTTTGAAAGCTGCTTGATCAAACTCTCACAACCCCTGTGCACTTAACACATTGAGTTCTGTTCTTAATGTTCATGAACCTGTCTATCTGGAAGCTTCTAGTGAAACTTGCGATAAATGTCTTTACTTTTTTTGAAGAATGTTGTAAGCACTACCTTCTCATGATCCATCCATTTTAATACTCTGTTTGGCTGTGTTTGAACACTTCGAGCCTGTCACTCTCTTCTTTTTAAAGCAGCTGGTTTCCAGTATGAAGCTATCTGGCTCCCCCCTTGATGTTGTCCCTCCTCAACTTCTTAAGGAGGTCTTTTCTACCTTGGGTCCTTCTATTCTTACTATTATTAATAGCAGTTTAACCTCTAGAGTGGTGCCTAAATATTTTAAATATGCTGTTGTGCAACCTCTGCTGAATAAAATGGGTCTAGACCACTCTGTTATGTCAAACTTTAGGCCTATTTCCAAGCTACCTTTTTTGTCCAAACTCTTGGAAAAAGTCATCTACACCCAAATGAAGTCCTTCCTGGACAAACATGCAATACTGGAAGTGTTCCAGTCTGGGTTTAAAACTCACCACAGCACTGAGTCCACTCTGGTAAGGGTTTTTAATGATATTCTTATAACAGCGGACTGTGGTGACTATGTATTACTTATGCTTCTGGATTTAACAGCTGCCTTTGACACTATATACCATGAGATCCTCATCTCCAGGCTGGGGCAGTGGGTGGGCATCACAGGTTCAGCTCTCCAATGGTTTAGATCCTATGTCTTAGATAGAAGTTTTTGTGTCAGCATTGATGATTTTACTTCCACCTCTGTTGCCCTCCCCTGGGGGGTACCACAGGGCTCCATCCTGGGACCTCTTCTGTTCTCCTTGAACCTGCTGCCCCTCATTGCTATTTTCCAGACACACTGTTTCCTTTCATCTTTATGCAGATGACTTTCAGGTTTATTTCCCTCTGAAGCGCCCTGGTCCATGTTCTGTCCAGTCCCTGCTTGATTGTCTTATTGACATAATAAGTTGGATGGAATTAGATTTTCTAAATTATAATGAGAACAAGACAGAAGTCATGCTATTTAGACCCAATGGCACCAGTGGGACCCCCTGCATTGACCTTCCCATTCTGGCTCAATTTGAGAAATCCATGATCACAAATTTATGTGTGAAAATGGATTCTACTTTAAAATTTGATAGTCATGTGAACGCAGTGGTAAAATCTTGGTTTTTCCAGTTGAGACGACTGTCAAAAATCAAGCCTGTTTTGTCTAAACACAACCTTGAAACAGTGATACATGCTTTTATAACCTCTCGTCTAGATTACTGCAATGTGCTTCTTTTTGGAATTAGCCAGGCCTCCATTGCTTGCCTACAGCTGGTGCAAAATGCCGCTTCTCAATTTTTAACTGGCACAAGCAAGCATGAGCACGTTCCCCCGATTTTGGCTTCCCTTCACTGGCTTCCAGTTCATTTTCGAATCCATTTTAAGAGCATTGTATTTGTTTTTAAATCCTTTAATGGTTGTGCCCCATTTTATTTGTCAGAACTGCTGCACCCTTATGTACCATCTCGCTCTCTCAGGTCAGCAGACCAGATGCTTTTACGTGTTCCTAAGACACGATGCAAACTTAGAGGTGATTGGGCTTTTTCAGTTGCAGCTCCAAAACTCTGGAACGATTTGCCGTTGCACGTTAGGCAGGCTCCTTCACTTGCTGTCTTTAAATCCTATTTAAAAACACACTTTTATTCCCTGGCCTTTAACCCAGTATGATATGTTGATTATCTGTGTACTTTTTATTATGAATTTCTTCAGCTCTTATGTGTTTCTGTTTCTTTTACCCTTTGGTTATTGTGTGTCTGATATGTTGAGTTTCATTGCACAGCACGTTGGTCAGCCTTGATGTTGTTTTTAAAGTGCTTTATAAATAAATAAGTAGAAAAATAGGAAAGACCAATATTTGATAGAAAAGGTGAACAAACTGGCTCATAAGAATCGGACATCACTTTAGCACGCACATTTATTTCTGATAGACAATGCATTATTTTTAGCTTTTGTTACTGGGACCATCTCCAGGGTGAGTGGATTTAACAGGGGACTGTTGGTAATGTCTTGAAGATCGTGCATTTCTTTTTACAACCTGCATTCTTTCATCTGACTCCCCTATGTACCCATCTCTTCCCAAGTGTTTATGCCACCTTATTTTTGTTGAAATTTTCAGTTTGCTCTCCCTTCTACTTACTGCCTGTGGTATTAATCAAGATATCTACAGTATATTAAATTTTGCTTTGTAATCAACTTTTTACTGATGCCAAAAACAAATAAAAAGCAACCAAAAAATGTTTACTGGAGATTTTATCAGAGCTTTTTTCCATAAAGTTTCAGATAATGGGAGCACAGAAACAGGATTAAGGTGGACATCAGGTAAGCTGATTTGTGTTTTCTGCTAATTAAAATGAAGCCGTGTCTTTGAAGGCATTTTTGTTTGTCAAGGCACCAGAGAGTTGTGACATACATGTATTGTATGTTGGTCGTACATGCAAATAAGAATTTCACTGTTCTCTTTCCATGTGACAATATTACTACTACAAGACTACATTCCAGAAAAGTAAGAGACTAACTTCTTCTATTTAGGTGCGGAAGGTGCTTTTAATCCTCTTTTTGTGAAAACTCTTCTTCAAAAATTTGGAAAACTGCATTATACCACGACTCCTGTTACCATTCCCAATCTTTTAAGAGATCTGCTTTTCACAACAAGTTGAATTTTTTCAATACTGGCAGCCTGATATTCAGACAAAAAAAATAGATGTGTAACATAGTCTTACATAGCTTTACCAGATAGTGGCTGAAAAGTGAAGAAAATCTTCATTTGGTGTTTGGTTAAATTTAACTGTTAAAGACTAGACACATCACTTGTTGACTTTCGGTGTCATAGCAGCCACACATCTAAAATGTTGGAGTGATTTTGGTCGTGTTGTTGTGTTTTGGTGTCATCTGTTGTCAGGCATTCATACTTGAGACAGCCTCTCCTCAGCAGCCACGATTCTTTTGTAATTGTATTTTATTTTAATGTTTAATTCTATCGGTGTGTAACTCAAAACAACCTCACGACTCAACAGTTTTTGTAACCATTTTTTAACAGTTTTTATAACCATCTCTAGGCGCCAAACTAGCCTTTTTAGGTTGTCCAGGATTCAGGTAAATTGTAAGTATTTTTGATTCTTTTTTTCAAGTGCACTTTACTCCCCTCAAATATCCTTTTGGACATTTTTTCGATACTTTTTCAACAGTTTTTTATTGTTATACAAAAGCTTTTATTTCCCCCTTCTGTTTTATTTGGTTTAATATAAATTCATGCCTTAACATCCAAAGAAATTTACCTGTTGATCTTGAGTGGCAATCCAACATTTTTGGACTCGTGACCAGTGAGTTATATATGTTTTTTTGGTGGTTATTATTTTTGTACTTACTTGTCAATGTTTTGTGGTTTATACATTGAGGGCCCTTCCTTTTATACTTTTTAATCTGTTAGGATTTTTTTATTCATTTTAAAACAGGTTGAAAAGACTTATTTTAAGCTCCTCTAAGATATTCACCATCTAGAGATAGCATAAAAGTCAGATCCACCAAAAGGTTTGTTTAATCATATTAATACACTCTATTCTCTCATTAAACTGTCTTCACCAAATTCACAAACACAGTATGTATCGAAATTAAAATTAATACAGATAAATGGTTAGAAAGTATTATGGTTAATTTATGGGTGCATTATAAGAATGTTATTGAGGGTTTTACTAAGCAGATGGATGAATTGGCATTTCATAAATCTATAGTTTTTGCACAGAAGAGATATAAAAGTAAATTAACTTATAACTCTTAGGAATCCTTTAGAAAAAATTCTCATTCTGCAACAACTTTAGACTTAGCCTCTTCTGGACCAGGAGTCAAGGCTGGAGACCCATCATCTCAGTAACATCTAAACAGGAACCTTAGGTGTCTTCTATTGAGAAAAAGGCCTTGTTGCCTGACCCTTCTATTTCGTCTTCTCTTTTACAGCCTCCATCCTCTGATGTATTTAAATCAGTTCCTCCCCAAGGTCAATGTGGGTATAGATAGAATTAAAACTAACAAACCCCTTTCACCTGTTAAAGACTCTGGGGTTTTGGACACCAGTCATAAAACTACTAACAGGTCTATTAACACACCCAAAAAAGAGAATATACCGAATAAGGGCACAGAAGTGATGAAGGGTGACTTATCCAAAACTAATTTACTGAATCTCGCTAAATCTCATACTCTCCCTTATACTAAAACTAAAGAGAAACCTATGGTAAATTTTTGTTCAAATATATAACAATGAACAGTAGGGGCAGTCTTTTTTGAACCCCTGCTTGTTATTGACTTCAGTACCAGATTTTGTAACCAAAATTTAAGGTTTTAATATTTAATTAAGATAAGATAATAGCACTTTAAATGAGGATGTTTTGGAGGTCTTTTAAAGTATTAGGAATAAAGGATGGATGGACTTCAAACAGTTTAAGTAAGATATTATTTATGGGACTAGTGTGCTGGTGTACTGCCTCTCAAGGCACTCATCCCCAATCTAAACACCCCAAAAAAATCCATTCGAGAAAGACAACAACCTAAGTCAAAGTGGATGACACATTATTGCTTAAAGCACAATGCACATCGTAGGTGAAGATGGAGAATTAGACAGATGTGGAACCTGCTCATCTGGGTGCTGGAAGTAGCTCCAGCCTACCAGTCTGGGGTTGTTTAGAGTGAAAGCAATAGTGATTCACCAGTGGAAAGGTCACCAGTGGAAAGATTTAGAGCATACAGAAAAATGCTACAGACCTAAGGAAATTAATAATCAAACTAATGCACAAATTAAATCAAAATACACAGAAGGAATATGTAGAATGCTATGACAGCATATTGGAAAAGAACAATCTTGAAGACTGCCTTGAGAAATTGGAAAATAGCACTGAGATTAAAAAAAGCAGCAAGATGAATAATTTGAAAAGTGAATTCAATTCTTTTGGGGCTCAACTCGATGACCTGAGGGATATGTTAACATCTGATGTGGAACAACCAGAACATACGATTGATTCGATGTATGAAAGGGTCTCTGCCCTGGAAAATGAATGTGAATCCCTTTGAAATAAAGTAACAAAATCAGAAAAGCTCAGAGAATGCATTCTGTAATCCAACTACATTTATTTCTGACTTTAAAATAAAAATCTTTGGTAATGCTATTATTTAGAGTCTAGAAATTAAACAAACTTATAGTACCGCTTGCCCAGGTAGCAGGTGCCAACAAGTTTTTATTGTCAAATTCGATAAACTGTGGAAGAACGAAAAGGTATTACTGTACTCCATGCAAGAGACAGGAGCGAAATCCTTCTTAAATCATACAAATTTATATCTCTCTGGACTTTTCTGTCATAACTGCTACAAGAGAGCCTTTTACAACAGGATTAAATGGAAGCTGCATGAAGCAGGTGTTAGGCATGGCCTACTTTACCCTGACAAACTTAAGAGTTCTAAATATTGACCAGTCCTACACATTTAACACTCCTGAAGAAGTGCAGTAAAAAATGATGCACCCTCTTCCCTGCTACCTTGAAACCTGAAAAGGATCTGATAACGAACTGATTTGGACTAGAAATTAATTCACTGTTAACTAGCAACTGATTAAGTAATATATACATATGTATTTTCAATATTAATTCAGGTTAAATACTTCTTAATATAAATTGTAATAGTATATAATGTAAATTGGATAATATGTTTAAGGTCAAAGAAATATTTTTATAATAAGCTTACAGCTCATCTTCATTATTACTAAGGCATTGACCTTGACTTTGATTCATAACATATTATTTATGGTGTATAATTAATTTATTCAGTTTTAATATTCATTATCAATCTATTGCTCTTAATATGCGTTGCTCTTTAATGTGCTCTTATAATAAATTATTTTGACCCATTTTTATTGTTTTCTTCTTCTCTCTTCCCCCTTTAACTTTTTGCTCCATTTTATTTTACTTGTGTAACATTTCCATCCATCTATCCATCCATTTTTCAACCCGCTGAATCTGAACAGAGGGTCACAGGGGTCTGCTGGAGCCAATCCCAGCCAACACAGGGCACAAGGCAGGAACCAATCCCGGGCAGGGTGCCAAACCAATTAGAATCGCCAATCCACCTAACTTGCATGTCTTTGGACTGTGGGAGGAAACCGGAGCACCCGGAGGAAACCCACGCAGATACGGGGAGAACATGCAAACTCCACGCAGGGAGGACCCGGGAAGCGAACCCAGGTCCTCAGATCTCCCAACTGCAAGGCAGCAGCGCTACCCACTGCGCCACCGTGCCACCCTTGTAACATTTCCCTACTTCTTAATTTCATTATTAATGTTTTAGCATTATTAATTTCTGTGGTGTAGTTAATCTTACTAGCACTACTACTGTTATTAATACTGTTATTGGTATTAGAATTATTTTTTTATTACTCAGCATTAATATTAGAATTAGCATCATTATTAGTTATTTACATTTTTCTGACTTTTGACTGCTCAATTGGGCATTTTTACCAAAATTGATACCAAAATTAATCCTCCTAAATAATCTTTTAATGCTGTTGAGTGAAACTGTATTTTCAGCATGCTATGCTGCCTGGCATGAAGAGGACTGGGATTATTTAGAGTTTGATGTATGCCTTCTGCGGTGGGCTGGCGCCCTGCCCGGGGTTTGTTTCCTGCCTTGCGCCTTGTGGTGGCTGGGATTGGCTCCAGCAGACCCCCATGACCCTGTAGTTAGGATATAGCGGGTTGGATAATGGATGGATGGATGGATGTATGCCTTGTTTGGGAAGGCAAGATTGGGGTGGGGTGGGCATGGAAGAGAGACCACACTGTAAACATTATCTCCATTACCTTCTGCACTATTACTTTAAGAGTCACAGTGCAGTTAGCAGAACACTACAATTAATGGTGCGTGTAGGCATAGTCAACTGTCAAATCTCATTGGATGTTAATACAGCTAAAGATGTCATTTTTTGCTCTTATTAGGAAGATGAAGGATATTAAACAAAGACCACAGGATACTGATTGTTCATTAAAGTTAGTAAGCTGAAATGTTGAAATTCTATTTCATGAAAAAAGAAAAGAAAAAAGAGCTCTCACATTGCAGCTTCACAAGACCAGATATAGTATTTCTCAGAGTAAATACTAGGGACCAATTTCGGGTAAAAAGACTGGCTTGGACCAGTATTTCACTTGACAAGACAACACACAGTGTGGGAATTTTGATCCAATGGGCAATACCTTTATAGTCTGTGAGACATTAGCAGATCTTGAAGGATACTATATGATAGTGATGGGCAAAGTAACGAAACCGAAATTGGTCAGGTTAACACATATGCAACAAACTCAGATGATAAAGAGTTTATGATCGAAGTTTTAGTGCCGGGCTTAATTGCATACTAGACCCTGTTTAAGATCAGCCAACAGCAGCTGCCACTTCATTATCTAGAGTAGTTGCAAAAATTATTAACTTCATGAAGGATCATAACCTCTCAGACTCATTCAGATTTCTTTCTCCTTATTTGAGGGAATATTTATTCTTCTTCATAACACATAAAATAGCATAGTTATCCCTGAATTAACTGTTTCCTGGTTGGCTATAACCTTTTGCCTTAATAATAAGAGAGTCTAACAAGAGACTAACTTGATCCATTCAGAAAATGCCAATGTCCGATACAACAACCTTGAGAAGAGCTGAAGTACTAGCAAGTGATGTTTTTGAAATCCTTTCAGAGAGATTGAAAGAGGCCAAGTAATGTCACTAGCTGTTGATGAATTCACCAGTGCCAGTGACATTGCACAACTATGTCTGTACATGAGATTTTTCGATGAGGACTGGTTTCATGAGGACTTGCTCAGTCTAATTCCACTAGAGGGATAGACGGCAGGGAAAATAATTTTTCAGTAAATTGTTTTTTTTTTTAATGAAAATGCACTAGTTTCACAATGAGTAAATCTACTAGCAACAGATGTAATAGAACAGATGGTAGTCCTTGTTAATGGAAGATTATGGAGCTGGGGGTGTAAGCATTATGGTTTGACAGAATGGGGAACCTGGCAAATTGGCAAAGAATTTGGCAATTTAGAAACAGGTGTAGTTTGGGTGGCAGGTGCACCTGTTCCTTTCCACATCTATAGAGTAAGTTATAGGAAGAATAAGGGGATTGTGGATGTCACAGACTAAAGTTTTGGAGCCTATTAGAAATGGGAAAACTGGCATCAGAGTGGGCAGCATGGTGGAAAGGGTATAATACATTTTAGCCTGGATTTGTCCTATGGCTTTAGTACTGGACAGGCCAATATGTGCATTGACACTATGATGAGGACCATGAGAACATGTGGAATTGACAGATAGATAGGCACTATATAATAAGTGCTGCTTCAGTTTGTTCCCCCCAAAAAAACTGCACCCCACCCAAATATTTTTCACTATCTGCCACTGCTCATTATGTAGACAATATGATTCATCACTAACCCAAATATAACTTTGCAGAGCTTAAAGTGTATTAAATGAATTTTACAAGATTTCTGGATGGACACGGTCGAATGCCTTTTCCAAGTCCACAAAACACATGTAGACTGGTTGGGCAAACTCCCATGCACCCTCCAGGACCCTGCTAAGGGTATAGAGCTGGTCCACTGTTCCGCGACCAGGACGAAAACCACACTGTTCCTCCTGAATCCGAGGCTCGACTATCCGACGGACCCTCCTCTCCAGGACCCCTGAATAGACTTTTCCAGGGAGGCTGAGGAGTGTGATCCCTCTGTAGTTGGAACACACCCTCCGATCCCCCTTCTTAAAGAGAGGGATCACCACCCCGGTCTGCCAATCCAGAGGCACTGTCCCTGATGTCCATGCGATGTTGCAGAGGCGTGTCAACCAAGACAGTCCTACAACATCCAGAGCCTTGAGGAACTCCGGGCGTATCTCATCCACCCCCGGGGCCCTGCCACCAAGGAGTTTTTTGACCACCTCGGTGACCTCAGTCCCAGAGATGGGGGAGCCCACCTCTGAGTCTCCAGGCTCTGCTTCCTCATTGGAAGGCATGTTAATGGGATTGAGGAGGTCTTCGAAGTACTCCCCCCACCGACCCACAATGTCCCGAGTCGAGGTCAGCAGCGCACCATCCCCACCATATACAGTGTTGACACTGCACTGCTTCCCCTTCCTGAGACGCCGGATGGTAGACCAGAATCTCCTCGAAGCCGTCCGAAAGTCGTTCTCCATGGCCTCCCCAAACTCCTCCCACGCCCGAGTTTTTGCCTCAGCAACCACCAAAGCCGCATTCCGTTTGGCCTGCCGGTACCTATCAGCTGCCTCCAGGGTCCCACAGGACAAAAGGGTCCTGTAGGACTCCTTCTTCAGCTTGACGGCATCCTTCACCACCGGTGTCCACCATCGGGTTCGGGGATTGCCGCCACGACAGGCACCGACCACCTTACGGCCACAGCTCCGGTCAGCCGCCTCAACAATAGAGGCACGGAACATGGCCCATTCGGACTCAATGTCCCCCACCTCCCTCGGGACATGGTCGAAGTTCTGCCGGAGGTGGGAGTTGAAGCTACTTCTGACAGGGGGCTCTGCCAGACGTTCCCAGCAGACCCTCACAACACGTTTGGGCCTACCACGACTGACCGGCATCCTCCCCCACCATCGAAGCCAACTCACCACCAGGTGGTGATCAGTTGACAGCTCCGCCCCTCTCTTCACCCGAGTGTCCAAGACATGTGGCCGCAAGTCCGACGACACGACCACAAAGTCGATCATCGAACTGAGGCCTAGGGTGTCCTGGTGCCAAGTGCATATATGAACACCCCTATGCTTGAACATGGTGTTCGTTATGGACAATCCGTGACGAGCACAGAAGTCCAATAACAAAACACCGCTCGGGTTCAGATCGGGGGGGCCATTCCTCCCAATCACGCCCTTCCAGGTCTCACTGTCATTGCCCACGTGAGCATTGAAGTCTCCCAGCAGAACGAGGGAGTCCCCAGGAGGTATGCCCTCTAGCACCCCCTCCAGGGACTCCAAAAAGGGTGGGTACTCCGAACTGCTGTTCGGTGCATACGTACAAACAACAGTTAGGACCCGTCCCCCCACCCGAAGGCGAAGAGAGGCTACCCTATGTACAATGTACAGGCTCCAAGTCGGGGGGCAATAAGTATACCCACACCCGCTCGGCGCCTCTCACCGGGGGCAACTCCAGAGTGGTACAGAGTCCAGCCCCTCTCAAGGAGATTGGTTCCAGAGTCCAAGCTGTGCGTCGAGGTGAGTCCGACTATATCTAGCCGGAACCTCTCAACTTCGCGCACTAGCTCAGGCTCCTTCCCCTTCAGAGAGGTGACATTCCACGTCCCAAGAGCCAGCTTCTGTAGCCAAGGATCGGACCGCCAAGGTCCCCGCCTTCGGCCACCACCCAACTCACACTGCACCCGACCTCCTTGGCCCCTCCCATAGGTGGTGAGCCCATGGGAAGGGGGACCCACGTTGCCTCTTCGGGCTGTGCCCGGCCGAGCCCCATGGGTGCAGGCCCGGCCACCAGGCGCTCGCCATCGAGCCCCACCTCCAGGCCTGGCTCCAGAGTGGGGCCCCGGTGACCCGCGTCCGGGCAAGGGAAAACGGCGTCCAAAGTTTTCATTCATCATAGAAGGTTTGAACCGCTCTTTGTCTCATCCCTCACCTAGGACCAGTTTGCCTTGGGTGGCCCTACCAGGGGCATAAAGCCCCGGACAACAGAGCTCCTAGGATCATTGGGACACGCAAACCCCTCCACCACGATAAGGTGGCGGTTAAAGGAAGGGATTAAAATCCATAGATTTATTAAAGTCAAATTTCTAACCACTATGGAAAGAAAATGACATATCATATAAAAGTTAACTAAACTATGTAGGATAATTGGATAAATGTTCAAATTGTAAAAGTTATTTGTTGGAATCATTTGAGGAATCTATGCATTTTAAATTAATTAAATTAATTCTATAATGGGTGCCTCACATTTTTATTTTTAGTCACATATGACCAACAATATGCTCCACTGACAGACTGAGGAGATCGTTCCTCCCCCAAACTATGCGACTCTTCAATTCCACCCCTTGGGGGGTAAAACATTAACATTATTCAAAGTTATTGTCTGTTTTTACCTGCATTTTTATTACTCTTTACATTTTATATTGTTTTTTGTAGCAGTATGCTGCTGCTGGAGTATGTGAATTTCCCCTTGGGATTAATAAAGTATCTATCTATCTATCTATCTATCTATCTATCTATCTATCTATCTATCTATCTATCTATCTATCTATCTATCTATCAATCAAAATCTTAGTACTAGAAAAAAACATTTTTTTTACTTTTTAATTCATTTTTTAATAAAATCACATCACTTAAAAATCTTTTTTTATATATATATTTTTAGCCACCCTAATGCCACACAGTCTTATTTACATTATAAAAACCTTGACTTGGGTGGGAAGGTGATTTGACAGGAATGACATTAGGGACAGAGTGGAACTGAACCTACGATCTTAAAATGAAATGTAACATTCATTCATGTTCATTTCTCATTTTAGAAATTCCTAAGCACGGTGAAACCTTACACATGTGAAGTGCTGAAAATGTGAACCTTCAGGCTTTCTTAGAAAATCCCAACACTTTATCCAGTGAGCCAATATCGCCAAATCACTGAAAAGAGTATTTAGCCAAATTTCTATATAAATGATGAAATATTGGTAAAATTGAAAAAACAGTTTGTGTACATTGATCTCAAACCTTCATCCATTTGATTGACTGTCTAACACTCTAACCACTTTACCAATTCAGCTTAATTGTCATATTGAAGTAAATTAAAAAACTTCAATATCAATTAATCAAAATAATTTTTTTTCAATAATTTTTCTACATTGGTGTTGTACCTTCAAAGGTTTGATTGAAAGTCCAAAATGCTAACCACTTGACTGACTCTGCTAATTTTTCATAATATGTATGTTGACTAAAAGCACTATATATATATGTGTGTGTAATCATTTAAAAGTACAATACGGTGGAACCTCGGTTCACGACCATAATTCGTTCCAAAACTCTGGTCGTAACCCAATTTGGTCATGAACCGAAGTAATTTCCCCCATAGGATTGTATGAAAATACAATTAATCCGTTCCAGACCATACAAACTGTATATAAATATTTATTTTTTTAAGTTTTTAAGCACAAATATAGTTAATTAAACCATAGAATGCACAGCATAATAGTAAACTAAATGTAAAAACATTGAATAACACTGAGAAAACCTTCAACAACAGAGAAAACGAACACTGCAATAGTTCGCGCTATAGCGCTACCAACTGCTGGCTAAAAACACTTTTTTAATGAGTTTTAAGCACAGGGAAAAAAATAAACATTTGAAAAAATCCGTAATTTAATAAACCACCAAGAAAAGTAACATTGCAACAATGCACGCTACGAACCGATCGCTGTAAACAGAAGTGAAAACAAAAACAAGTCCAGTGCATTCTTTAACTGCCTTCCTACCTTATGCGTTCAGCTCTCTCTCTCTCGCTGCCTGTGTGTGTGTGTCTCTCTCGCTCTCTCTCTC
Source organism: Erpetoichthys calabaricus (assembly GCF_900747795.2). NCBI lineage: Eukaryota > Metazoa > Chordata > Cladistia > Polypteriformes > Polypteridae > Erpetoichthys > Erpetoichthys calabaricus. Next base: position 2,600,049 of record NC_041404.2, on the reverse strand, counting down.
GCGCTGCCTGTGTGTGTTTGTGTCTCTCTCTCTCTCTCTTTCTCTCTCTCTCGCTGCCTGTGTGTGTATGTCTCTCTCTCTCACGCTGCCTGTGTGTGTGTGTGTGTCTCTCTCTCACGCTGCCTGTGTGTGTGTGTGTGTCTCTCTCTCGTGCTGCCTGTGTGTGTGTGTGTCTCTCTCTTTCTCTCTCTCTCGCTGCCTGTGTATGTGTGTGTCTCTCTCTCTCTCTCGCTGCCTGTGTCTCTCTCTCTCGCTGCCTGTGTGTGTGTGTCTCTCTCTCTCTCTGCCTGTGTATGTGTGTCTCTCTCTCTCTATCTCGCTGCCTGCCTGTGTATGTGTGTCTCTCTCTCTCTCGTGCTGCCTGTGTGTGTGTGTGTCTCTCTCTCTCTCTTGTGCTGCCTGTGTGTGTGTGTGTGTGTCTCTCTCTCTCTCTCACGCTGCCTGTGTGTGTGTGTGTGTCTCTCTCTCTCTCGCGCTGCCTGTGTGTGTGTGTGTGTCTCTCTCACGCGCGCTGTGTGTGTGTGTGTCTCTCTCTCTCTTTCTCGCACTGCCTGTGTGTGTGTCTCTTTCTCTCTCTCTTGCACGTGCGCACTGCCTGTGTGTGTGTCTCTCTCTCTCGCGCTGCCTGTGTGTGTGTCTCTCTCACTCGTGCTACCTGTGTGTGTGTGTGTGTGTGTCTCTTTCTCGTGCTGTGTGTGTGTCTCTCTCGTGTGTGTGTGTCACGCTCTCTCTCTTTCTCCCTGTGCATTTCCTGTGCAGTGAGCAACTGAACACGTACAAACCGAAAGGGAAATTGGCTTGTTCGTATACCGAGTGTGTGGTCGTGAACAGATGCAAAAGTTTGGCGAACTTTTTGGTCGTAAACCAATTTGTATGTGTTCCAAGACGTTCGTGAACCAAGGTTCCACTGTATAAAGAAATTTGAAATTTAAATTTGACGCAATTAATGTACAGATCCTGGGTCAAAAAGCAGCATAAATGAAAAGTTTGAAAGAAATTGGTTTGGTAAAAGTGGGTAAAAAAATTGATTGCAAAATTTGACCCAGAAAAGCAGAGACAGTAAGTTGAATAAAATTGTGTAGACTAAGTAATCAGACAAAACTTCATTATCAATTACTCCATTTTTAAAAAAAATTTGTATTAGTTTGTTTACATTGGTCATGAACCTTTAACCATTTGATCGAAAGTCCAACACTAAAACCACATGACCAACACGGGTAATTCATATATATGTATGTAGGCTAAAAGCACTATATGCATATTCACTAAAAGTTTAATATAAAGAAATAAGAAATTTTAAATTGATTTAACTAACATACAGATGCCAGGTCAAAACTGATGAAATATTGCATTGTCACCAGAGATCAGCATGCATGCAAAGTTTGAAGGAAATCGATTTGGCAAAAGTGGGTAAAAAATTGATTGTAAAATTAAGCAGAGAGGGCAAGTTGAATAAAATTGTGTAATAATAATAAAAATTAAGTACACTAGGTGAAATGTTATGTTCTGTTTTAATATATTTGGACATATCAGATTTGATCATCATTTAAACAGTATCTGTAGTTAAAGGTAATGCAATAAAAAAAAAAAAAAATGAAAATATGACTTTGCTATAATTTTTTTCCACAAAAAATGAACACATATGCCATTTCCGTTTGTGGAAAAAGTAAGTTCACCTTTGGCTTTACTTGGCCCCATTTAGCAGAAACAACCTCAAGTAGGAGTTTCCTGCAACTGTCCACGTCTCTGACATTGACAAGGTGAAGTTTTTCCTGAATCCTCCTTGCAGAATTCTTTCTGCTCTGCCATGTGTTTTGCAGGCACATTCAGTTTCAAATCCTCCCCCCAACAGCATCTACATGAAATTCAGAACCAGGCTTTGACTTGACCATTTAAAACACAACATTTCTTTCTTTTCTTATATGGATTTACTGGTATGTTTAGGGTCACTGTGATATTGTAAGACAGATATTGTCAATCTTCTGACAGATGGTCTCACATTATCATCAAGCACCCTCTAGTACAATTTATAGTGGATTCTATGATGACTCCCAGACCCTGATGCAGCAAAGCACGCCAAACCAAACATTTACATTGTCATGCTATAGAGCTGGTATCAAATTCTTCTGGCAAAATATGGTCTTATATTTGTCAAAAATCAGTACTTGTGGTACTATGGCCAAATAACCCTGTCTTTGCATAATCTTTTCAGAGCACATTGTTCCAGAAGTCTTAATCTTTGTCTAAGGTGTTCATGGGCAATGTTTAGTTTTGCTTTGATGTTCTTTCTGGACAGTATAATTACCTTACAACACACCTTCTGTATAGATGAAATTTGTGCAGTGTCTTTCTAATGGTAGACTCATTCACTTTAATATCAGCAGTGGTAAGAGCTACCTGTAGATCTTGTGATTAAATTCTAGGATTCTAAGAACTTTTTGGCATCTTGCGTTCTACTTATGGGCAGAACATGCCAAAATCACCTGGCCTGGACAAATTCTTATTTATTCAATACTAGGGGGCTTCATCCCCTGCTCGCTTCGCTCGCAAACCCCTGCGTTTGGTTAATCGTGCTGAGAGCACAATTTAAATTTTTTTTTCTTTGGAATTGTTTCAATTTCATTACTTGCACTTTTACTTTAAAGCTTCATTAAAAATATTTTTTGGAGACACATTATGACAAAACAACGTATAACTGCCCATGAGTGAATATTGTTTCTGTTTCTCTAATAAATAATCCGACTTTTTCTAATGTTTGTCCCTGTGATTTATTGATTGTTATAGCAAAAGCTATTCTCACGGTATACTGTAAACATTTTAATACGAATGGCATATCACGATCTCCTTTGGTGTGTAATGTTTTTCGTAGAATATATACATTACCTTTCTTTTTGCCTGTTAAAATTTGCATCACTTCTCTGTGATCATCAATATACACCTGACCGAATTGTGTATTCTTTGAAATTCAACTTGTCGTTGCTTTAACTGTTCCGGGACCATAGATTCTCATAGCGTATGGTCCATTATTGTGTAAATTCACGTTTTGTGCATTGAATGATGCAAATGCGAAAAGACTTTGGTGTCTACTCTTTGCCTTTTATTTCTGACCTCAATTTGTCCTGCTATTTTTTCCAATTACACCTAGTTCTGATGATTAATCACCTATTGTTTGTGGTAATGCAAACTTTTCTATATTCTTTGATACTGTAGCGACTGACATGATAAAGTGTCACAAAAGTTTTACTTGAACAATCAGAGACTTCCTAACCACAAACACAACTTTCTAGCACCCTCTCCAACCCTTCCTCCCCCGGGTCTCGCCGCATCAATCAATACCCCACTATCAGTCTTCCGTGCTGTAGTCCACCCTCCCTCAATCTGACCGAACAGTCACTTAAAACCAAAATGGTTTCAACCTGGCTGGGACGCTACAATACTTTCGAATTTTACTGCTTTCATATTCTGTACCTGTATGTGCATGTGTATCGCGTCGTCATTTGTTTGAGCCTTTAGAATTCCACTGCTTTCATAGTCTGTTATCTGCCTTTTTCTCTCCAACGCCTTTGGACACTATTCTCCGTATTGTCCTTATACGCTTTATATGTGCTGAGAGCACAGGATATGTGTGTACTATGTGCTTTTACACTACTGAGTGTTTTTTGATGGGTTGTGCTCTTATATGATATCTTTTGTAAGTAGGGCGTGTCTTGCAAGAATCTTATGTTCCACGTCCCTGCAAGACGGCCCTGGGACAATCTCTTGGCACCATGTCTCAGGTTTACGGTGCACGTGAGACGCTCCGTGGAAAGTCTCTTTTGTTTCGCGGGTTTTTTAAATATCTTCCGAGAAGATCACATATTGTCACTTTGCTTTTGCTTTCCAGGATTTCTTTTTTTTATAATAGAGAGATACTCTCCACTTGAAGATGGCCTTCCAGATGGTAGAACTAACTTGCAGTTGTTTGGTAATCTTTTTAAATCTTCTATAACCTTTTGTAAACCTTCAGAGAGCACTAGCACTTCAATAACAAAGTGAAAACCAAAATACATGTCTGAGGTTTAAATAGGACAGGTTCATCCAAGATACTCTCTACTGATGTTCTCATCATTTGCACTTATTCTACTTTTAGTTATTTGACTTAGACATGTATAGAATTATCATACTCTTCAGTGAATCTGCCATCATTATTAATCTTTACTTTTCTCTGTTTTCTTTTCTGGTTCTTCTCTGGTGGTGTTCTGCACCACCACTACCTGATTAAAGTTTGCAGCTGCCTGTGATGTTTGAATGCAAGCATGCACCCCAACTTGACAAAATCCTCTAAGATGAAACCTAAAAAAAAGCAATAAGGAACTACTTAAGAATGTTTATATTAGTCAGAATGGCAAGTGGGGGCTGGGTAGTCTTTCGGTCAGAAACCCCAAGAGATTTTTTTTCTACCCTTCATGGCCACCTTATCATCTGACCTGCATTGAGAGAGAGAGAGAGAGAGACTTAAAAAGACTTGGCTTAAAAAGCTGCTGGCAGATTCCCTTATTCCCAGCTAAAATATCTCAATTTCTATGGCAGGACCCCTATTTGGAATGCAAATTTAGCAGCTTATCTGATAAAACAATCAATTGCCAAGTGACATCTCAGAGCCATCATCTTGTGGTACAGGTGAAAATTTGGCTCAAACAAAGAGCTATAAACTTAAAGACAGACAACCTTGAAATACAGAACTTTGCACCAATGCTCAACCTAAAAGAATAGGATTATGTGCCCCCAAGAAACCAGTGGCAACACCCTAATATACACATCCTCAGTCAAGCTCACTGTTCTACCTTGCCATAATTTCTGCTGTATAACAGAGGTTCTACTGCTTATATGTTGGCCATAACAAAGTTGGAGCAATCCCTTCTACTCCAAAAGGATAACTGGGGTTGGACTGCAAAAATGGAGTATTGTTCATTACAGGAGTTAAACGAGGCATGCCATTAGTGTAAACCTTTCTAAGATAGCAAGTGCCTGATCAGAGAAAAGCCAAACATGAAAGGCCATGTATCTGTCCTGCTGAAACAGCAACTAACTGATCACCAGCTGCTCAGAAGATGTAATTTTGTTGAGGACACAGAGTGTGTGTACCTCAAAGAGAAACTGAAGTACCACTGTCAAAAAGAAGGTGCAACCAAAGTAAAAAGAGATAAGCTCCTATAACAAAAGAAAGAAACCGCACTGAAGATTCTTCAATGTGTCTGGAGAAAGCCAACCAGGAAAGGGACAAAATATAACTTATACCAGAGCCATAAGTACACTCACTTTGATTCCAACAGCTATTAATTGTAATTTAATAGATAGGACAAAGCCAGCTAATGTATTGTGGTATTGGTGTGATTGTAACTGAAAAGTAATAACCTTTTAAAGAACAGGTTCTAGTACTGTTGTAAGTTTCTTTCCAAATCCAGTCAGAAAGTGCAGAGCAGCATCTCACACACACCTCGAATTCAGAAAACATCACAGTGCAAACACAAGACGCTACATAGCCAGCTAAAAAACCTATCAATCTTACCACATGAATTGAAAGATCAGAATTCATAAGTTGTGTCCTTTTCTATAGGAGTGAAAAAGTTCAACAAAGCTTTTGTAATTTTATATTTTGTGCTGCTTGTCATTGACCTTCATCTACCTATATCTATCCATATATGTATCTATCTATATTTACATTTACATACCTTCTATTGCCCTTATGTTATAAATAAATTCTATTGTTTTGTTTATTGCAACAAGCATGTATGGGTTATTTCTGAAAGTACATCTACAGCCATGTCCAAACCGCAACAGAGAATGTGAAAGTGTTAATGTTGACGATTTATGAACCTCATTCATAAATTTTACAGATATCTTCATATGTCTGGCATCCCGACCAGAAAATGAAACAGAGCTCCCTCACTTAAACTACATTTAACCCTGCGTCTCTTGGTTTGGGGAGGATCTTATTGATTGTTTAAATTAATTACCAGCATTTCAGATGGTAAAACTGGGTTAATTAACTGAGTGATCATACACTCCTCCTATAGTATACTTACTTTTAACATACAAAATTTGCATTAATGTTTATGTAAATTACACAATGAATTACAATTTGTAAATGTGGCATGATATTTGTTATATTTATCACATTTATCTATAGATACTGTTCAAATGAAGACCAAATCTTGATACATGTTAAAAAACAAAAAAAAACAATTGTACTTACTTTTCACATGATCGTAATCCTGTTTGTTTACACATGGATTGTATCACTTTTACCTTAGTAAAACAAATTTTATAAAGTAAAAATATGTTCCAATATTTCTTGTTAATAGAATTTATACTGTATATATTGCAATATTTAATGTGGTTATTTCCATATGTGTTTAAAGGGATTCATCAGACTAATTCAGATAAAATACAAAAAGGTTTCATGTAGATAGATAGATAGATAGATAGATAGATAGATAGATAGATAGATAGATAGATAGATAGATAGATAGATAGATAGATAGATACTTTATTAATCCCAATGGGAAATTCACATGTGTGGTAATTAGTAATTTGAACAAATATTAAAAAGCTCATATATTTCTTCTATTAACAACTTCAGGATAGTTTTGTTGTCATGCAAAAAAAAAAAAAAAAATCAAAAGACTAATCTATTTGTGTTTCCACTTACCAACCATCAGGCAACATGAAGTATCCAAATGCATTTCTCCTAGCCTCATAATTTCCCAGCGGCTCTCAGTGAGACTGGGTGGAACGCAATCATATTTTTCATTGTGATGCCAGCAATCTATCCTTCCAGTGGAAATAAAATCCATTTCTAACTCTAATCTATCACCAGAGTGCCCCATCATTTATATACAGGCAACTCCTGAATCGAAATGGCTGATTAAGCCATTTCTTTCTTTGCTTTTGAAGGCATTACACTGGGGCCACAAATTTTCACAACCATATTCATATTTCATCACTCCATCTGACTGTCTTATGCTTTTTGAAAGTTCCAGCAGGTTTATACAGTAGGAGCTGTCAAGGCTCACTTGTGTGGGGTAACAGAAAGAAAAATGCATGCCTGTTCATTTTGCATCTAACAGAAACAATTGAGCATGCTGGGTAGGGTGTGAAATCACCAGCTTGGAATCATTATAGCCTGACAAGGTGCCAGTTTGCTTGTGACAACTTGCCTATAGAAAATTCTGGCAACGTGACTTGCATATACAGAAGAGATGTTTCAAAATGTTAATGACATGTTCAATAACAACTTGTTAAAAAGTGATTTAATGAATCGCTCATCATCATAAAGTAATGGAGTATAAAATAAACCGCATTTGTTATGTCTTCTAATTGAGTAAGAATAGCTATCCCTAATTAAAGAAATATAATATGGTCTTCCTTCGAAATCCAAAAACTTGCACTTTAGGCAAACTGGTGACTCAAAATTGAATGAGAACATGACATTTTCATCACAAATAAGAATGAGTGGTATGAGTTGTTAATTTGGTTCCTGCCTTAACACTAAAACTGGTTTAATCAGGTGAGGTTTGATCTCCATCCCTGTGTCAACATTGGTTTCCACCTGGTACACTGGTTTTCCTTTGCAAAATTCCAAAATATTTGTTAGGTGAATTGTCAGTGTTTAAGTGTAATTGTGTGAGTTTGTGTGAGAGAGTCTGTACTCAGGGCAGCCTGAATAGGCTCTAGTCCATCCATGATGTTCAACTGGACAGTGAGGATTTAAAAATGGTATACTATGAGGATGTAAGAATGACAGGAGCTCTGTCCTCCTCTTTAGCAGGGCAAAGTCTGGTACTATGGTCCTTGGCCAGCTGCTTTTTATATAGTTGGCGCCAGAAGGAGCAGAGTCTTCTCTGGGTCTTGTAGGCATTCTTCTTAGGCAGCTTTTCGGTGCTATGGGGGAAAAAGAAAATTCTGTTACCATCAGCGCCCCCTGTCATCCCAGAATGGAACTGCTTACTTCACCAGAGTCGGGAAGGTGGTCTCCAGATGCAAATGCTTGACAATATACTGTACACAAATATATCCATTGATGCTGTCGTAGATGAAAGTGTTCACTATTGAAAAACATTTTAACTCTCAAAGTTTTGGATTTGTCACAACATATTAAGTTCTACTCTTCTCTAATTTAAAGATGCCATTACATTTTGATTGAATAATATTTATAATTATAAATCTCCATAATTGATAACTGAAAAATGTCTATGCATAACATTTCTATTCCTCTATTATTCCAATAGATTTTACTGAAGTTTAATAAGTTGCAATATTCAATCAAATTAAACCCTGCAATGTGCAAAAATAAAGCTGAGAATAAAACTTCCAGCTAACTAAGTATATTGTGTGATCTTCCATGCAAATACTGTTAATGAGCATTCCTGATAATTTAAAGATTTCCAATTTATACTTTAGAATTTTTGTTTATAGATTTATGGGTTCATTATTGTCACATGTACAGAGTACATTCAAATTGTTACGTGCATGTGCTAATCGATATACTACAACACTTTGTGGTGCCTTGATTAAGGAGTATAACTATCTGTTGGAGGAAGGAGAAGAACTTTTATTGTAACATTTAAAAAGTGTACTTACACAAAGACACTTTATTCCTTTCTATACTAGAACAGCTTTCTATGACACTTGGTTACTGAAAAATGCACTTTGTTAATACCTTTGTGTTTGCTTAGAAATTACCTAAATATTTTTAGAATTTAAGGAGAAAGGGTAAAAATCTCTTTATTATTTTAAGTCTAGAGTATTGCTAATGCTGCTGTGGGTTGTTTGGCTAGGCATGTTTTTGTCAATATGAGATACTGTAAGAACTGGTTTGAATCAAATGTTGCCATAATGCATGTATGACTGTTCACAGACTGTTCCTAGGTTATGCAATTATGCTGAGCTGTTGTTTTTCAAATATAGAAGCCTTTATTGTCATTGTAAAAAAAAAAAAAAAAACTCTAGCTGGGTACAAAAAAAGCAAACGACACTGCTTTTGTGGGAATAATAATAATAATAATGATGATGTAGAAGAAGAAGAAATAATATACACAAGAAGAACATAAAAATAATAAAATATTAAAAAAATGTTATTGCACTAGAGGATATTGCACATTTTGCCCAATTTATAGATAAAAGTAAACAGTGTGTAAAATATATACTTAAAAAGAAATAAGACAAAAAAAATGAAACTAGTAGTGAGTAATACATAATACCATTTCACTGGAGAGTAGCTGCACAAGGGCAGCAGCAATATATATAAGTCTGTTTCCCAGCACTGACCAAAAATTGTTTAACCTACCTTCATTTGCCTATTTTTGTTCAGCGTTTTATGGCCATTGAAAAGACACTATTCTGAATCTGTTGGCCCGTGCTTTCAAGTGGTAACCGGGGTGTGAAGGATCCTTACTGATATTTGTGGTTCTGGTGAGATAGTGGGAGCAGGCAATGTCTTGCAGGGCGGGCAGACAACAACCTGTGATTTTTTTGTGCTGAGTTTATGATTCTCTGGAGAGTCTTCTTGTCTTTTGATGTGCATCCGGTGTACCATGCTGTGATACAGTATACCAGGATGCTATCGATGGTTGAACAATAAAAAAACTCCAAGGAGTTTTTCCTGAGCACTCTTTGAAAGTACAGTCTCTGTTGTGCTTTTTTGACGTTTTCTATGGGGTTCTCAGACCAGGAAAGGTTCTCTGAGATGTTGGTTCCCATGAATTTGATGGTGTGCATACTATCCACATGGTCTCCATTGATGTAGAAAGGAGCCAGTTCTGTGTTGTGCATTTTCCAGAATGAGTTGGTTTTTATGGTGTTCAGTATCAAGTTATTCACTGAACACCATTCTGTCATTCTCTGGACCTCATCTCTGTAAGCCGATTCTTCTCCTTCTGATATGAGCCCCATTAGAGTGGTGTCATCTGCATACTTAATGGTAGTTTTTATGGGATGGGTATGGGTGCAGTCATATGTGTACAGAGATTAAAGTAATGGGCTCAACACAAAGCATTATGGAGATCCTGTGCCAAAGAGGAGACATGAGGGCCGAGTTTAACTCTTTCTGGGTGGTTTGTCAGAAAGTCCTTTATCCAGGTGCATATGGAGGAGGGGAGGCCTAAGTCTGTCAGCTTGCTTATCAATATGTCAGGGATTATTGTATTAAATGCTGAACTGTAGTCTACGAAGAGCAGCCTTACATAGCTCCCTATTTGGCTCAGCGTAGTATGTAGAGTGGTAGCAATGGCATCTTCTGTGGACCAGTTTGATCTATAAGCAAACTGACGCTGGTTGAAAGTGGGTGGGAGGCACGATTTAATGTGCTGCAAGACCAATCTCTTGAAGCACTTCATTTCTACCGGCGTGAGAGCAGCCTGTTTATAATCAATTAAGCTCTTGGTGGCTATTTTTTTTTTAGGGGCAAGGATAATAATTGACAATTTTAGTCAGGGTGGAATAGTGGCTAATGCCAGACAAAGATTAAAAATCTTTGTGAAGACCCCGGCAAGTTGGTCAGTGCAGGCTTTGAGTATCTTTCCAGATACTCCATCAAGGCCAGTGGCCTTCCGTGCGTTCACCATCCTGAGCACTTGTTTCACCTCATGGTCTTGGGAAGTGAATGGGTGCTGGTATTGTCACTGTGGTCATGTTGGACCTCCTCTCCTCAAACCTGGCAAAGAAATGGTTCAATTCCTCTGCCAGCAAGGCATTTGAGCCAACAGACCTAAGGTTGTTGAAGCTAAAGTAGCTGACCTTGTAGAAGTTGAAGCTAAAGTAGCTGATTTTAGAAACATGTTATTAATATTTTATGAGCTCTGAAAGCAGCTGATTTGGGGGAAAATATAGCTATAGAAGATCAAACAAATGAGCTGATCAAAAGAGAGCAAAGGGGAAAATGAAACCAAAAATACTTCTAGTCTCTGCCAAGATTTAAACCAATGCAAGAATAGAGCTGTCTGGAAAGACAGAATAATTGCCACTACCAAGTTGTATGGTGTGCATTGCCACACTTTATTCTGCTTTTCTTTATGGCACTGGCCATTTGAATAATGCTTAAAGTTTAAAATTAAAGCCTGCTTTCCTGCGTAAACAATTTTACTATTGTATCACCAGGGGCTAGGAACCAAGTTTTTTTTTTTAGCTAGGTTAGAAAGCTAATTTCTTTGATCTTCCAGTCCAGTTTCCAACCCGCTGAATCCGAACACAGGGTCAAGGGGGTTTGCTGGAGCCAATCCCAGCCAACACAGGGCACAAGGCAGGGAACCAATCCCAGGCAGGGTGCCAACCCACCGCAGTTCTTTGATCTTATATAGCTATACTTTACCCAAATCAGCCACTGCAGATGTCATTAAATTAAAATGTGGGAGAGAACACTCACAATAGGAGGGCTACAGTGATAGTCATACCTGGGTGAAATCTGAAGAAACTATTAGCAGTAATGTAGTGGACCACAGTCCTGAATGCAAGTGTACTGCAAGCTGTAAACTGTAAATACCTAAATGTTGGAAGGTGTAAGGAATAGACAAACTAAAGTAGTGGCCAATAGTTAAACAATATACTGTGGGTCCACATTAAAAAGAATCTATGCATGAAAAACGGTTCATGTTTTAAGGAGTGGTGTCCCTGAAAGCCTTTCCACAACCTTATCTCAAACCTCTGTCTTCCTTACTTTAAATATATCAGAATCTCAGAACATATTTATCATAACTTAGCAGCAGCAAATTATATGTACTTAAATGTCCGGCAATACTATTGTGTAAAACCTATTAGTTATCTATAAAGATGTCATAACTTTAATTATTATGTACTCAGTTCATCTGTGTCTCGATTTATTGTTATTTTAATGAAAAGAATGTTATTTTACAGACATTGTATTGAGAATCCCTTTACATAATTCAGCTTGTAGTATATGTAAGTGCTGTCAACCGAACATCTGCATTGTCTCCAGATATTTACTTGCAGTTAGTGTTTAGCTGATAGGTAACCAAGTTTGCACTCAGTGAGGCAAGTATAGCACCTCAGTAAGGAAAACACTTAAAAGTCAAGGCATGTGAGATAGCAGTGCCACATCACTATGTGCTCCCTGGGTCACATCAATGGAAATAATTATATCCCTGAAATGTCAGCTTATCGCTGTCATTAAATCAATGCAGGGCTTTTCTCTTCATTTATTGTCGCTTATGTATTATCTGACTGTAAACATCTGACATTAAACAAAGATCCATCTTTAACCCAGCCAGGAATGAGCACATTCTTAAAGGTGGAGATAAAGGTTAATGTCTTTTTACTAAATGTATTTCAGTTGAAGAAGGTTAGTATTTTACAGTTAAATTAACTTAAGTTATTTACGGTTATAATAAGCATGGCGTTTGAATGGCTAGTGCTACTGTCTCACGGATCCAGTGTCTTGGGTTAGAATCCTGTGCCTTATTGTTGTTTACATCTTATGATTGCCTAGGTTTTGCATGAGGTATTCTGTTTTTCCTCACACATTACTGAAAATATTCATGTTATGTTAATTGTGGATTAAGAACTGGCTCTGTAGGGGTGCATGCCTAAGTGGCCTCGCCATTGGACGGATGCCATGTCCAGAGCTGATTCATGTTTTGTGCCTAACGATACTGAGATAGGCTGTTGCTCTCTGTAACCTTGTACCAGATTAAGTGAGTTTGAGGAACTAAGCTGTCATATTACTTTCTTAGGGGCTACTGATAAGGGAGCTTTTGGTATTTTAGTAGATGATTACTAATTACCTATTTGAACGAAATACTGAGAAATGTGCTCTATATCGGTACTCCAGTGTAAAGTGTCTCTTTTAGCTCATATATTGTGGGGACATTGATGTTACAGCTCCTAAACCACACCCTGACAATCTAGTTTGTCTGCTATGCTGTCTCTTGCAGACACAAATACATAAACACACACATTTATATAAGCACTTTTTTTCTTTGCTGATTGTTTATAAAACCTTTTGCATACTACTGAAAAATTTTCTCATTAACATTTTCTGTGCTATGAAGTCAGTCCATTGCTCTTTGTTTTGTAACAGTTTTCTCCACTGTATTAATACTAGCAGAAGAGTAACTTGCTAACATGAATATATTAATATGAAAACGAGGGTGAAACAGACATTCACAGTAAGTTTATCGATCCCCCACATTAGAATGAGTCAGTCTAACAAGCGACCTAATTAGCCTGGGAGTGGGGATGGCAGATCAATGCAGTGTAATGATTTTTTTTTCTTTATTTGTCTCTCAGTTTGGCAACTGAAAGCTGTAGAACTCCAAGCTAATGAAACTGGGCCATATTTCATTCTGCACACTGCTATTTGTTGTGTGTTGTTACAAATTCCAGTCACATGGAGTGAGGAATTTAATTAGACAAAAAAAAATTAACCCTTGAATGGAAACATTTGAAATTTTAGGTATTAGGATTGCCCTTTTATAGTTCAAGTGGCTACTCTTATACAGAAATGTTTTTGTAATATAAAAAAGGTCACAGTATTCAGAGGTACTTATTTTAAGAGGTACTTAGCCCTCCTTTTAATATTAAAAATGTTTGCCTTATAATGTGATTAGACTCTTTATTATTACATGATGGTGTTATTTTATTGAGGAGCATTTTGTTCCAGTTTTTTTTTTTTAATTGTCTTTAATTATTTTGGTTGATCCTACCATGCTGTAACACCAAAAATGAACTGCTTTTTAAACAGTTTTATTAAGGGGTGTCTTCCTCTCCATATTTTGCTTAGATTCTGTATGAGAGACATTGTCCAGTCTTCGTTGGCATTTTACAATGAAAAAGCCTGTGCTATGAGCTGTACATGCTACTACATATAGTACTGATTTCCCTTGCTTTCTATTTCATTAACTGTGTGATAAAGACATACCAATTACAGCAAGAATCTTAGGCTAGGTTAGCCTCATTTTTAAATTTCCTCCAATATTTCAATGAAATGTTAATCAAATTAAATATTTTTTGGCTTCATTACTAATAGAGCAAGTTGGGGTCAGGTTTGGGTCAATACCTTTATCATTTTAATTTGGGTTGGGAAGGTACAAGTTCATTTTTCATAACCAAGAGTGGCAGTTGCCCTTTAGTCATGGACTGGCTCCCCTTCCATAGCTGGTTTCCAATTTGTGACTTAAATACTCCTGTGTCCCACATTAAATTGGTTTTTCAAACTAATAAAATATATATGTGAGTAATGACACTACAGTGTGCTTCATTGAAACAATGATAGATAAGTTGACTTTGCATGCAGTTTGTATTAAATAAACATCTGTGTAATAACTAGAACTACTCATACAGAACAGAACACTTCCCTAACACCTCCATTAGGATAGAAGTGGCAATAAAATAAAGCACTGTATCTCTTGCAAAATCATATGTTGGGAACAGGAGAAAAGATAAAGTCTTCATGCCAAACTAAAATCTAAACCCAAACTCAGTCTTATTAAGCAAAGCAAACAGCAATACGTTTGAATAATGGGAAAGTTAGTGGTGCTGACCTTTATACAGTTGAACCAATGACATCAGAGGTCGTGACCCCTGATCATCCAATAAACCTAGCAACAAAGAACCTACAAAATGGAGGCTCCCATGAAAACCAAAATTTTGTCTGAAAAGACACAAAATATTTACAACTCCTGTAAAACAAGTTCTAAACTAAAAATAAACAACAGAAATGGATTAAAAAATGCAATTATAGGTTTCAGGGGTTGCATAAAGTTATCTTAATGTATTACTTGAAAATACTTTGAAAATTTGAATGCTAATTATACTCAAGTTTAATTTTTATATAAAATAACATTCTTAAAAGCAGTTTCTAGAATTTGTTATCCTCTTTAATAAAATCCCTGTGTGTGTCCAGGTGTCCGTGTGTGTGTGTCTTCTGGTGAAGTGCGCATGCGCGGGGCACGGTGCAGCGCGCGATATTACTGTCAGAGAAAGTTACAGGCGTTTTATGGAAATACAAACCAGTATTACTGCGAGAGGAAATTAAAGGTACACAATACAATGACTCATATTATAGCCACATACAAGCCAGTATTACCGCCAGAGAAAATTAAAGGTATATTACGGACGTACAAGCCAGCGGACATACAAGACAGTATTACTGTCACAGAAAATTAAAGACACACAATACACGGTGGCAGCCCACGAAGAACGGTCAGCTCAGCAAGTAAACATCAACAAAAGAAAGGCTGAAAGAAAGAAAAATACGACCAACAAAAAGAATGAGGTCAAAGTCCCTTGCCATTTAATATAGACTGTTCCTACTAATGTTTATGCACTACTGTTCTAGCGCCCGTTATTGTAACGGGCTAAATGACTAGTTTTTAATAATAGTTCATTTGAAAGCATGTAAGACAGATAGGGAAACCCATCAAATTTAAAGGCAAAATTTATTCACACATTAAAAAGAAAAGAGAAAGGATAAACAATATTAAAACATTTATAAAGGAAAAATGCCAAATTACTTGTGTTGTATAATCCAAATGTCAGGTATCTGGTCATATGCTTACAATGTATTTTGGCTAGAAATGTTGTTAAAATAAACCACATCTGAAAAATCATCTAATGTACGAGAGAAATGGGTTCAAACAGGATTGAGCTTTAGAACTGAAGACCTAACACTTCTGTCATTCATCAGTCCAGTAATGGCCACTTTTTTTATTTTAATTACTGACTACCTAGCCCATCATGTGATGTCAGCTTTGCAGAGTGAGGTATGAGAGAGATAAAGAGCGAGTGAAACCGTTATTAGTCCGAAAGTATAGCTTGTCTTTGTCCATGTCCAAGGTTCTTCAACAAGCAGATGGTCAATACTACTGAACCTGTGGCCAGACAACCAATGAATGAGGGGAGAGGCAGGTCTTTAGTTCAAATGCTCAATATTGTTTGAATATTCTTCTCTTTCATGCACAAAAGTATTTTGCAGAATTTGTTTATTTAACAGTATTGTAGCCAAAACACGTGTTTGGGATGTTGATAACATAAGACTGGATACTTAACGTGATTTTTTTTTCATTGACATTTTGATATTATTTGCAAACCCAGCCACAGGGGATGCACAAACCAGTGTGTTTCTTCGTGCAGGTCCCAAACCCAGATAAATGGGGAGGGTTACATCAGGATGGGCATCCAGTGTAAAATTTTGCCAAATCAATATGCGGACAACAATACAAATTTCCATACCAGATCGGTTGAGCCCCGGATTAACAATGACTGCCACCAGTACTGTTAGTCAACAGGGTAATGGTGGAAATTGGGTTACTTCTGGGCTGGAGTACAATAGTTTAGTCCTTCCGAATATACTGGGTTAAAATCCAGTTTTACATAATATCTTGAATAAGTAACCTCACATGACATTATCAAAGGCTTTTTCTACATCCATAAACAGGAAGACTTCTGGGCACTGTAATATTGGTAGTAATTATTAACAAAACCAATTTGATCTTATAAGGTAACAGAAGGAAGTACTTTCTTCATTCTGTTTTACAAGAACCTGGATTTGAGTCATAAAATTAGTCCGTATTTGGCCTTTTTATGCTTCTTTGAAAGAACTAGAAAAATACATGCACACAGTTGTGGTATGTGAATTTTATGAAAAAGCATTAATGAAAGCATCATTTTGTTCCATTCTGAAATTCTGTTTCATTACTGGGTAAAGTATTTTATAATTTTGCTTAAATATGTTACTTATCTCCCTATGTTTAACAAATTTGGTTCCAGTGAATTATTAATTTCTGCAATACAATTTCTAAACTTTCTTAAGCATTTGATGGGCTAGAATCTTATTAGCATTTTCTCCATGTTAATAATTTGAGTAACAAGATATAAGTAATCGTTGCTCCACTTCTCTTGTGGTCATTGAATTAAATTTGCCTGCAAAGCTAGTTTTGTCATAAAGCCTAGCATCGATTTTGGAGATGTAATTAATTAATTATGTTGACATTTTATTTGCAATTCATTTTTGTATGAAAGATAAGAAATTATTTGTCCCCTCAGATATGCTTTAAGTGTTTTCAAGAGAGTTCTGTGGATATCTCTTTTCATCCTTCAAAAGAAATATTTTAAGAGGGCCACATCAGACACTGAGTAATGTTTGAAAAACACAGCTGGAAATTAATTAAAGTTGCATAACATTTTCTATATGTTGATGAAATATTACAAATAAAGTTTTGCTAAAGCCAGTTTGCATGCTATGAAAAACCCTATAACAAATACTTTGGTGAGAAATATATGGTGGCTTTTTTAGCATAGCACCACCTCGATTAGACTATTATTATGGACTTATGTCTTGATTGTGGCCACCTATAACACACATGTGTAATCAATAAAATATTTCTTTTGACTGTTGTTATGATAATTAATTGTCCAAAATGATACACTTTTAAAAACTGTCTGCATAATTGCATCACTGGTTTTATTCTGTACTAACAGAATAATTGATACTAGCATTTTTATAATTGGTTAAGATAAGAAAGCAAATACTTATGTGTTTTTATCAATACTGGCTGCTGCTATGCAAGTGTCGCATTCGTCATCTACTCCACCTCTCTGATAAATATCAATTTCTCTGCTCTTATGAGTCAAGAATTAGTTATTTGTATATGACTGGATTCAGTAATTGCCTAGCACCTAGCTGGGTTGGAACCATGAATGCTACTTCTTTGTATTTCCTGGATTAGTGTGGTGTCGTAAATAGAAGGTTAATCCTACATTAAAAATCGGAATGACTTCTTGAATAATTTAATCCCTGGATTGTGGAAAGCATCTAAATTGGGGAGTCAGGAGATTTCACCAACATTGTTGCAGGTCTCCATATTAATACAGCACCAGTGGTGGTATTTAATAATGTCAGTCAGTCATTGTCCAACCTGCTATATCCTATCCAGGGTCATGGGGGTCTGCTGGAGCCAATCCCAACCAGCACAGGGCGTAAGGCAGGAACAAAATCCAGGCAGGGCGCCAGCCCACCGCAGGACACACACACACAGCACACACTAGGGACAATTTAGGATCGCCAAAGCACCTAACCTGCATGTCTTTGGACCATGGGAGGAAGCAGGAGCACCTGGAGGAAACCCATGCAGACACGGGAACAACATGCAAACTCCACGCAGGGAGGACCCGGGAACCGAACCCGGGTCTCCTTACTGCGAGGCAGCAGCGCCACCACTGCGCCACTGTGCTGCCCTATTTAATAATGTAAAAATTAATCAAAGTTGATTCACTTAAAGTTGATGTATAATTGCTACAAATCACGACAATGTATTGGCACCAAAGCCTCAAATAATTGCCTCATCTTGATATGAAAAAATAAAAGTTATTAATGTCCTGAGTCATTCTCTTTCTATCACATTCTGAGCAGCGACTTGACATGCACTGAAAAAATCACGTTTTATTCTGTTTTAGCGAGGCTTATCTCTGTCTCATTTAGTAACAATAGGCAGGTGTACAATGGAATTGGCTTTCTTAAAAAATGTAAGGTAATGCTTTGATAAAAATGTAGTGTTTTTAGTTCATATCAGATGTCAGAAACTCCACACATAGCCATAGCAAGGTTTGGGGCAGCCACTCGTATAATTGGTATCCTGGCTGCAAAGTCGTGAATATGTTTACATTGTACTGATGTGCACAAAACCGAGTCCAAAACAGAACTGAGGGAATAGGGAAAAGGTGGAGGCTTTTAAATGGGGAGACAGGAAGTGAACGTCAACAGGGCCAGGTGGAATCTCCCATGGATGTTCTGCAGGAAAGTGAGAAAAAGAATCGGTGCACTCTGCCACATTCCGGTCTGACTCGGAATTGCCCTTACTCAAGCCCTTTAGCTGCCTCCCATGCGCACATGTATGACAAGGCCGCCATCAGCCCAAACCCATCGGGTCGGGCGACCCTGACCGAGAGGTTGTGAACCTGACAAAGAGCATCGGCGTTGGCATGGGGAGAGCCCCGACGATGAACAAGCGAAAACTTATATGGCTGTAGGCTGGATTCTACTCCTTGTGCAGGGCCATCCACTGTAAAGGTGCATGGTCTGTGACAAGGGTGAATTCCCGGCCCAACAGGTAGTACCTCAGCTCCGTAATCGCCCATTTAAATGCCAAAGCCTCCCTCTCCACCGGCGCATACCTGGTCTTTCATTCCAATAGTTTCTGGCTCAGGAACATGATGGAGTGTTCCGCACCACCGACGCTTGGGTTCAGCATGGCCCCCCGGCCTGTATCTGAAGCGTCCGTCTGGAGGATGAAAGGTAAAGAAAAGTTAGGTGCTTTCAAAATAGGTGCAGACATAAGGGCCTGCTTCAAGTCACTAAATGCAGCGCCTGTCTTTTCAGTCCATACCACAATGTATGGGGCCCTCTTCTTTGTCAAATCAGTCAAAGGTGCTGCTCTCTCCGATAACCGGGGCACAATCCGGTGATAATACCCCGCTAACCCGAGAAAGGCTTGGACCTGCCACTTGGTTCGCGGACGGGGCCATTTCAAAATGGCATCCACTTTGGAGCACTGTGGCTTCACGGTACCTCGACCTAACCAGGTAGCCTAAATACTTGGCTTCGCTCAATCCAAAGAAACATTTCTTGGGATTAATTCAAAGCCCGGCCTCACCAAGTGTCCACAATACCGCTTTTACCTGCTGTAGGTGTCCAATCCATGTGCTGGAATAGATGACCACGTCATCCAGGTAGACAGCACTGTATGAGTTATGAGGCCTGAACATTTTGTCCACCACATGCTGGAAGGTTGCTGGAGCCCCGTGTAACCCAAATGGAAGGACACGACACTGCCAGTGTCCGCTAGGTGTGCTAAACGTGGTCTTAACCTTCACGGAGTCCGTTAAAGGAACCTGCCAGTACCCCTTTGTCATGTCCAGCATGGTCAAATATTGAGCTTACTCAAGCCTCTCGAAGAGGTCGTCCACTCATGGCATTGGATAAGCATCAAATTGGGAGACTTGATTAAGTCGACGGAAGTCGTTGCAAAACCTCCAACTCCCATCAGGCTTAGCGACCAATACATTGGGACTGGACCAAGGACTATGACTTTCCTCGATTACTCCCAGTTCCAGCATGTGCTTGATCTCCAGCTCCACTTCAGCTCTTTTTGCCTCGGGGAGACAATATGGAGGTTCTCGGACTATAACCCCTATAACAATGTCATTTGGTGGTTGACTCACCAAATAGTCGACGAGTCCTTTCCTCTCCTTAACTTCGTAGGGACCTTGCCAATAGGCAAGTAACTTAGAGTGGGAGGTAGGAACTCCCGGAGAGACGTGCCACGGTCGTAATATCGGACCTGTGCTGCTTGTGCCTCTTCCATATGACTTTTAAGGAGGGCCCAAATATCACCAAATCTATCGCATAATTGTGTGATATATTCCAATATATTTGTAGAGGGAAGAGCCTCTTCTTCCCATCCTTCTTTTAAGATATCTAATATGCTGTCGCCCATACAATAATTCAAAAGGGGAGAACCCTGTGGAGGCTTGTGGGACTTCCCGATATGCAAAAAGGACGAGGGGGAGGAGCTGATCCCAGTTCCTTCCATCCTCATTGACCACCTTATGAAGCATTTGTTTGAGAGTCTGATCGAATCTCTCTACCAAACCGCCGGTTTGAGGATGATATACTGCGGTCTTTAGATGCTTTATGTTAAGTAACTTGGCAGTCTCCTTGAACATCTCCAAGATAAATGGCGTCCCTTGGTCCGTCAGGACTTCCTTAATTTCCGTACCGATCCTCTGCAACTGATGACACAAGTGGAAGACCTGTACCAACAGATTTCTCCGTGGACACAGGTTATACTGGTCTTAATCTTTAACCACTGTCACAGCAGCACAAGCCGGCAGGCAACAATGATAATGTTGCTGCCAGAATCAAACAAGGCTGCGGTCTTGTACCCGTTTATGATCACCACACCTGTGTGTGGAACTGCCAACGGGTTAGTCAGAGCACACCTCCCCCTCCACCTGCATTCCCCCTCATTCCCAAGCGGTTTGCGCACCCGCGACTCCAGGGACGTTGGCACAAGCTCCGGGTTTTGGGGGCAGATTTTGGGAAATACGCCGGCTGAGATCGAGTAAAGAATGGTACTGCTCCCCTAGCTGGCGAGGCCGTCCCCTGTGACTCAATACGCTTTATTAGACCTTACATGTTTTGAAAGTCTTTACCCCAGACTGGCTGGGCGAAACCGCAGGGTAGAGCATTTAGGAACAGGCAGCAAGCCATCTGCTCCACTATTTGGTAGGGCTTGTTTTCACCTGGCCGTAACCAGTGCCTCACTGCAGCCCACAATGACCAGGCTTGCTCGTGAGCCGGCCACTCTGTGTCGAACCTCCCTTGCGCATGTGTGTGACACAGATTTAGTATCATGTGTACACAGTCTAATAAAATTCCCACATGTTTATCTAACATGGAAAAGGCTACCACTGAACTTGTGCAGCACCCCACATTTCCCACCATAAGCTGTGTAAAATATAACATCACTAAATAATAGGTAGTGTTGAGTGAGTTTCCAGAAATTTCCACTAAATTTCATTTCACATGCAGGGTAAGTTACAGATAAAATATATTATTTCTGGGTGAAGTATTCCTTTAAAACCCAATATTTTGTAGAAATAAACCAGCACATATTGTATTGTGACTGCTGTCGCCACTGGTTAGATGCCCATAACGGTGGCGACCATTGCTCATGTGCTGTTCAGTAGTTCCCCTTCTCCGTTTTTCTTCGCGCATAGTGCCACTGGAAATATTATGCTATTATTCAAGTTAATATTAAACTTGGGAATTCTTTGAAATTCCTTAAGTATTCTAAATATACTTGGTATTGATGAACAAAGGATGATAAGAAAGTTTCAAATCAACTGCAAAAGGAGATACTCTCTGTTTAAGTCCCTTCTTTATAAGCCCTGCAATATCTGCTGATTTAAAAATACAGACAATAACAGATTCAATAGCAATGGCAGATAACATTGGGGTGGGTTGAAAAATAAACATTGCTTCTTAAGAGTTTGGGCCCATCGGTTTCACAGAAAAAGGACTAGAACAAAATTAACGTGAAAAACAGTTTTATGAAAATTCAACAAGGCTAAGCACAACAAGACAGAAAGATGTGTTTTTGTAGACAAAAGCTGTAATCAAGCGAAACAATTAACTTGTTGTCCAAGTTAGTTTACAAGAAAACAGTGTGATCTTAGATGAGACTCTGCTTTGGCCAGTACAAAAACTTTGTGGACAGTGATAACTAATACAACACAACCTATTTTCTATATAACACTCTTCACTAAGTGCAGGTAGAGAGCATTATGAACAATTCTGAGTTAAAATATAAGTATAGATTATATTAATTACTAAATACAGAACTGGTACACATATAAATGCAGATTTGTTCAAACATACATAACAAACTGATTAAACATATATAAAAACCAACAATATATGTCCATTATTTAAATGATGAACTATGGCAAGTTGGCAAAGGAGGAGATTAAAATTGTAAAAGAGAAAGTTCAAAATAAAGTCACAGTTCTGGGCTTTTTATAATGGAATCTGTTGGCTGTCCAATCTTTAAAGAGTATCATTCCCTCCAATGATTCCAATGCTCCTTTATCCAAGATGATAAATGTGTCCTCCTATTGTCAAAAGCATCCTTCTGCCTGATGGGAATATACAGTATACCCTTACACTTGTACTAATCAGCATGCAAGGAAGTAATTCCAATAACTGCTGTTCATTAATTTATGATGGATAAACATTCATTCACCACCCTTTGATTAGATTATTTCTAATTTCTCTGCCCAAACTTGTTATTAAGCTATTTCTTGCAGCTTGTATAGAAAACATAATTTGTGTTTCATCCATTAGCCACAGGTTTTGATGAATCTGTAAAAAAAACAACATCTATAGGCTTGAGTTATATTTTATGCTTATAATACTTTTCTTGAAATTCAGATTTTAAATTGTTAACTCTTCAACTGACCATGCTACAGGCTGTAAATCCTGTACTCAGATAAATTTACAAGTTCATAGCTCATCTTTAATTATCATTTGCATCTGCATGTAGGCTTCAAAAACATTCCAGGCTTCACTACCTAAGCACAGTCTGCATTACCAATCACCAGTCATGATCACTCTGTTCAACTTTATTTGCTAACATTTTTAGATAGTACATGTAGTACTAATACAATTACATTTGAATATGATCCCCATTATATTATTATATGGGGCATCGCCCATCTTTTAGGGTTTTACTTAACATTCTTAATTAGTCAGCTGACACACACAGACTTACAAATAACATAAACGTGCATCTGCCACCCCAGACTCTGAATAAGAATAGTTTATTCTTCTTTTATTTTCTTTGCTAGATTCTAAATCCCACTTCATGCCCAAGCAAAATTACTTGGTAAAACTAAAGTTCTTTAAACAACATTCAACACACTGGGGAGAGCAACTGTTCACAAACAATCAGCCTTCACTTGTTTTAATCATTTCAACATACAGTATTTGGCAACTGCTTAATTCTTTCAAATATCTTCACATATTCACATACTCACGTTCTCTTTTACAATTGCATTTCATTCATAGAATAAAGTTTTCTTTCAATTGTATTTCATTCACATAGATCTCTATCACACGTGCTATAAACTCACTCAAGGTTGTGCTTTTTTTTGTATATCTATAAGGTTTCACCGTGCAGCACACTTAAACGCGTCTTTTCCTTCATGCTTATTATTACAATCAAACAACTTCTCAGGCCGCAAGCTGATATCACTTTCATTAAATTAAGAATTCATCATATCTTAGTTTTATACACACTATTCTCCAGATCATGAAAAGTCCGTGGCGAACCCGGGTTCAGCGACAATCAAGGAAACACGTTTCTGTGGCGATCCTGGGTTCAGTGACAAGCAAAGAAAATCCACTCGGGAAATCACGCAGCACAGTTCCACAACAAGAAAGCATTCCCATCAAAAGTTACGCGGTCACAGAGAATATCCTGACTTAACAAGGAAAACATGCATGCTTGAACCTTTATTTTGTATCAAGTGTGCTGACCACTGCACCACCATACTCTTCCTTTTTTTGAAATCCTCTTTCCTTGTTGGGAGAATAAGAACTGCATGTAGGCATTGTGCTATTCCTGTATTTTTGAAGGTGGGGTTTGAGTCCTTTCCTTTCCTTGTTTGGATCCAGAGAAAGAGCCTGCATGTGGAGCAATCAGTATATAAGGATGGACCTACGTCCAATACACTTTGAAGCTAATGGGCGGAAGACTATGTCCTCCGTCCGGAAAATCCTTTCAGTGTGGCGACGAAAGATGGCAGACTGCGTAGATCAAGACTCCCACATTCTTGATAGAGTCTGTCATAAGCTTCCCATCTGTAATACCGCGTAAGCCGATATTAAACAAAGCTAAGTTATTCTTATACTTCTCATGTAATCTTGTGGCCACCATATTGCATGCTGGGGGGGATAACACCTTTTTAATTTATAATTATTTAAATTCAAGTTAATTAAAACACCGCAATTGAAAAGAACACATTTCCGGAGAGCTAATGCCTCTTAAGGAAACACTATCCCAAGCTAATGCAAAGTTAAGAGATGACCATACTGTAAGGATCCAAAAATTCCCAGAATTTTTAAAACAAACAACAACAAAAAATATTTTAAAACTTACAAAACTCCCTTTAAGTCACCTTCAAAATACTCTCCTTGAGGTGAAACACACTTGTTCCTGTAAACCCTTGAAAAATTTCTTGTACTCATCTTTTGTTACCATGTCTAGTGTCTCTGCCGTATTTTCCTGGATTTCTTCCACGGTAGCAAATTTTCTTCCCTTCAGTGTCAATTTCAATTTCAGAATCAGAAACAAGTCATAGGAAGTGACACCTGGCAAATATAAGGGGAGTAAAGCAACAACCATATTATTTTTGGGCAGAAACTCTTTGACAGTGTGGGGTGTGCATGTGCATTGTCATGGTGCAAAATGCAGTTTTGCGTGAGCAACTTTTCTGTTTTTTTTCCTGAAGTTTTCCGTTAAACGCCTCAGCAGTTCAATGTAATGTTGCTGATTAACAGTCTGACTGCAGGGAACAAACTCTTTATGAACAAGTTCATTAATGATGTAAAATGCGATCATTATTGTTTCTTGAACATCTGCCATGGTGGTTTGGAAAAAAACTACTGACTAAGTCACCGGCATGGTGGTAGAATAAATGCCAGAAACATGTCCTTGATCAAGGCAGCATTATGCCACCAGGAAGACTGATTAACAAAATTATAGGCATATGATACCTACTGGTATATTTACTAACTATACCCTCCACCCATGCCAGAAATGTCTGGGTCCCACCTTGTATAATAATACCTAGTTGAACACTTTCAAATAGGCCCCAAAAATAAATTTCAATAGGTCATTAAATGTTCAATAATTTGGAAACTCAGGCATTTAAATCAATATGAGACAGTAAGAGACAAGTACATGCACTGGAAACATTATGCTATTATTCAAGTTAATATTAAACATGGGAAGTTTTTGAAATTCCTTAAATATTGCAAATATACTTGGTATTTTTGAATATAGAATGATAAAAATCAACTGCATAAGGAGATACTCTGTTTAAGTCCCTTTCTTATAAGCCCTACAATATCTGCTGACTTATAAATACAGACAGTAACAGATTCAACAGCAATGGCAGATAACATTGGCCAGAACAGATATTTCTTATCTAGAGTGTTACTCCATGCACAAATGTTAGGGCCAAAACCCCAATTTACATAATACAGTTAATACGTACTATATCCTATATTTCTTTATGTTAGTAACTGTGATGGTTCCACACATCCACTCCTGTTTTTGGGAGCCGATACCATCAGTACCGTAACTGAGATGAGCTTGGCAGATGAGGACAAATACACACGTAGCAAGGGGACGGTGAAAAAGTGAACAGCTCTTTTATTAACAAACAAACCAAATGAGTTCTCAAAGAATTTTTTTAAAATCTTCTTAAATAAATAAATCCATAAAACAGGAGCAAATCCCAAAGGATTAAAACATTCACAAACAGTTCAGTAAAAACTAAGATAAAATCCCAAGGCAGGAAAAACTATAAACCCCTGTAGCTCTGTACAGGTGTGTGAGTACTGGTGCTTCCTTCTCTACACAGATGTTTCCCAGGCTCACCCTCAACAGTTCAGTCAGCTTGAGCAGTTGTTACACCGAAAGGCACGGCCACCCCTCAAACCAGGCTCCCGGCACGTCTGCCTCCTTTGGTGCATCTGCTGTGCCGCTACGAACATCATCTCGCTCCCTTCGTCTCTCACTGCCACTCCCCAGACATACGCGGTATCCCACCATGAGGAAATGGGTTACTCTGGCTACCCATCATGCTCAGCCGAGTCAATCCTTTAAAGGCTCCTAGAGTGTCCAAACTCTGCTCTCCTTGGGCTCTTCTTCCCATCTGCCTGCCTCCAACCTCTCCATCATTACACTGCATATTTCAACCTCTGTCTTTTTACTGTCATTCCTTCTTCCATCTCTCTTGTTCTTTTACTGTCGAGTCTCTTTTTTGTCTTTTTCTCCTTCCCTCTTGTGTGCAGGCTCTTTTTTATTTCTGCTTGATTGGATGCAATGAACGAGGCACCTGACTGACGCTGTCATTTGCATTGTATGTCTAACCAGTCTCCACTGCATGCAGCGTACTGCTGCGTCCTGGCCTTGATACAATTCAAAACTACTGTATTGTGATTTGCAATGTGCCGTACAAACTGCCACGAAGGAGTAATACAAACACAATGGATTCCTTTATTTTTTTCTTTTTTTTTTTTTATTAACACGCTCAACTGAAATGTTAAAACAGAAAACATAAGAAGAAATGACGTTAAAGTGTAAAGTAAAAAATTCCTCCTCCCCTCACAGTAACACAATGAACACTGGATGCGATACTAAATAACATACATATTCATGCACCACTCAGTATACAAATACAAAAAAAAAGAAAATAACATACCTGAAATGTTAAAACAGAGAACATAAAAAGAAATAACTGTTAAAGCGCTACAATTCCTCCTATTAATGAAAAAAAAAAAACATGTGGAAAGGCAGTTGAACACTCACATTAACACAAAACCAAAATTAATAGAAAAACATTCAAAACATTTTAAAACAACAACTGTACACTACAAAGATCATATTACTATTACTGTCACATACAAAAAATGTAACTCAAGCAATTTAAAATAATTTAATTAACTCTACCATATAGAGAATACTGCGGTGGGCTGGCGCCCTGCCCGGGGTTTGTTCCTGCCTTGCGCCCTGTGTTGGCTGGGATTGGCTCCAGCAGACCCCCGTGACCCTGTGTTAGGATATAGTGGGTTGGAGAATGACTGACTGACTATAAAGAATAACAGCATGCTTACCTCCTCTCACAGTAACACAACGAACACTGAGAGAGGCTCACAATAATTGGAGTAGGGAGATATAATAGGAACACATCAAGGAAACATAATGAATGTTATCAGGATTTGGTGAAACTCCAAATAACTAATAACTATAACTGCACCCAGTCCCGAGTTTGCACGTTCCGGGACCCGATTATTTAACCTGTGCCCAAGCTGTGGACCTTGCTTTATCACAGTAACTCCATCTGCATTATTAATTTCTGCTTTACTGCCCATAAGGGCTCAGCAGCTCCTGCTGCAGCACTCTCTGCTGGCGCCTGCAGATTCCAACAGGGACACTTTACTGAATTCCTTCCTGTGTAGCTGCTAGGCAATCCTTTCTGATCGTAATAGGAGTCTTGTACCTTAAGTATTAGTGTCTCTGTTTCTCTAGAAGAAAATAAAGTACATTTGCAGTGTCAGACCTTTTTATTGTGCAATGCTAGTTTTTCATAATGCTCATTAGTGGATAATTTTGCATAGTCATCCCCAAGTTTATTAGCAATTTATTAAGATGACTTCCTGCTTTAGTTATTTGCTTTATGTGAAGCTCAAATATATTATTTGTTCTCTTAAGTATGTTTTAAGTGGTCCCCAAAGTGTTCAGGCTAATGTCTCTGGGGAAGCATTAGTTTCAGGAAGAAAATCAATTCATGCTGAAATAAATTCTTCATCAGTTGTGAATAAAGGGCTTATGTCACCAGTTGCAACTTGGAATAGATTTGTTTAATATTTTAAGATCCAGGAAAGAAAGAAGTATAGTCAGAAATAACAATGCCATTAAAATGTCAGAAACTGACCCAGAGAAGAAGATTGTCATCTATGAAAAAAGTAATGAATCCAGGAATAGGAGAGTTGCGGTGGAAAAAATGAATATAGTCGCCAGTATAGGTAGAGAAATATCCACTTGCATCTTACTGTGTTTGATAAATATGAAATAACCCAGGATGTCGTAGATGGTGATATCTGTCTATGGCAGAATTTCTACTCAGTTACATCTTCTACTATGGTGAATTTGTGTATGTTCATATACGGGGATGAAAGAACTTTCACTATACAAGATTAATTTAGTCCTTTCATTCTCAAACCACTGTAATGTAGCACCATTCTGAATGAGAGATTACCTGAATATTTACAAAGGTTGTTTTATGAATAAATATTTAAACTTCTTGCCCCATATATTTAAACTATATCTTCTTCTCATAGTTAGGGTGAAATATATGGCCAGTGTTCAGCGTAGATTGATCTTTAATATTTAAATGGACCACTTGCAAGAAGCCTGTTTTTGATTCATTGTGGTAACATGTAATACCACTTTTTCTTTTTGAATTCATGGATGAGACCTTTAAAGTTGCAGCTTTAAAAATGTAATGATTTATTCATGTTATCAAATTTTTCTATATTAAAATTCATGTTCCTTGATTAAAGATAAACATGTTGCCTAAATTTTATCCCCAACCCTGCTTGAATTTGTGCATCAGGTAATTTTTCACCAGAGCTCCTTAACTTTAGTGTCAAGAGCAACAATATTTTATTTGTTCCAGTTGCTCAATATGGACATTAGCATACATTTCATGTCATTAAGTACTAAACTCAAGTTTAAAAGCCACCATGGTCATTCTACACTTGATGCATGTACTTTTTACTTTCTTCAAACTTCATTCTGATTTTAAGGTATTGTCACAATAAAACAGCTCTGTGAGTGTGATGTGATCACTTAGTGAAGAATAAGAAACTGTAGAATGAGAGTTTTTTGTTAAGCAAGAAGAGTGCTTGCTGTCAGCATGGCCGGCAGGAAAACCAGCTCTAGATGTATGGAATTGTTGGTAGAATCTCTTCCAGTACTAGAGCATTTGGTGAGATTTTTATTGAAATGGCGTACCATACCATATATATCCTCACAAAAGGTATTAAAATGCACAACATTCCA
This sequence comes from Erpetoichthys calabaricus, assembly GCF_900747795.2. Classification (NCBI taxonomy): domain Eukaryota; kingdom Metazoa; phylum Chordata; class Cladistia; order Polypteriformes; family Polypteridae; genus Erpetoichthys; species Erpetoichthys calabaricus. The sequence continues at coordinate 2,570,641 of NC_041404.2, read as the reverse complement.
GAGAAAGTAAAGAAAATGAAATAATCATGAGAGCAGATGCCTCAAGTGTTCATGCCAGACAAATATATGAGAGCAACTGTGGAGTTCACTTTGGCATGAGTTCAATGAAATCACAGAAATGTTCAGGAACTTCTCCTAACTCCATGAAACGCACTGAAGTCAATAGGGAAGCAGGAAATGAACAGTTTTGAATGACATATAATGGTTTAGTAGTGTTTTAATTGTCCCTGAGGGCTAGGGAAGCATCTGCCAAATACCCTGGACGAATAATTGTGGCCATAAATGTGATCAGAGCTGTGAGGCATCAGTGCTAACCACTCATACTGGCGGTCTTCTTTCTGCCTCACTCTGTTGACTCAGGGTTAGTCAGAGGCAACTTTGCCCACTGTCTGTCACCTCTGGGAGTTGCTGGTGAATATGCACCCAGGCAGATGGACTCCCAACACATCTTCTGATTGCTAAAGTGCTCTCTAAGTGCTGTGTCTGCAAAACACAGATCACAGAGTTACTTTTATGTCAGCTTCTCCTCCGACAGGTCTTGACCACCTGAGGATTTTGTTTCTCTCAGGTCAGAATCCAAGGGCACTACACTGTTATTTCCATGGTGCACCAATTGAAAAACAATTGTGTAGAGTATAATTGTCAAGTTGTTGATAATGATAAACAACTGAGGATGATATTTGTGGAGTTTTAACACAAGTTTTAATGTATGCCCATTTAGTAGATGCTTACACTTTCAAGAAAAGCGCTATATAAATGTAATGAATTATTATTATTATTATTATTAAATCAGTCTTTAGCAGTGCATCCAAAGTCTACAGTTGTTTCGATCATTTAATTTTACTTTGACACATCTGTGTTTTATATACTATGCCAATTTAAGTATTATTATTATTATTGTTCCTGGATTAGTGTCTATAGTATACTGTAGCCTATGATTTTCCCGCACCACCACCCAGCCATGCTTATGATGGGTCGACACCCTTGCACATGGCATTGTACAGGGATATCTACTAATTATGTCATTTTGAAAAATGTTAATTTCTGGAATCTGTTTAAGGTGTCAGTCACAATGTGTGTTAAAAGTGCCTTTTACAAAGCAGAACAGTTTGAAACTATCAATGTATCTAGAGAAGCTTGTGGGATGAGCAAAAAAGACGAGTTTCACTTTGCCTTCAATATATTATTATACATTTGTTTTAACATTGCTTTTAGTGGCGATTTCATGCTTTATTGCTTTAAAGCTACTCTTTTCAATTACTTCACATTTTTTCCAAAAATAGTATTTATTTGTTGGATATTCAGAGAATACACTGTATCATAAAATCCATATAGCATTACATATGTATTGTCTCATGTCTAGTAGAGATATATGGAGGATGCTTGGGGTCTGTTAAATGGGTGGCAAAATGCCTCAGGTGGCACTATTTTACATGCCTTGCCCTGCTTTCATCCATTATTTTCCACTTTCTGAGGCTACTGTAATATTTCTGGCTTTTATCCCCATGATCTAAAGCTAATTATGAAGAAGGCTAAAGATACACTTTTGGATGAAAAATTTCACTTTAAAAAGTTACTGGATGACTCTTTAGAAAAAAAGAAAGTAATTTGCTGGTTTTGCAAAGCCAAATTTAATTATCACTGAAGTCTTTCGTCTTTAAAGTATCACTGGAAAGTGAAACACCCAGGTGTTACTACTGAGGCACCAGGGAAGCTCCGCCAGTCTACTTTACTGCAGTTTGGGACACAAGGTGGGCCATTAGCTAAACAAACAAATGATAAAGTAACTGATGCTTTAGCTAAATGGATAGCTAGAAATGGTCACCTTAGAAGATAAGGGCATGAGAGATCTCATTCATGTTGCACTGGGCGATTCATCATATAATCTACCCAGCAGGAGAACCATTATGTCAAGAATAGAGATTTTACATGACAATGAGAGGACACTAATAATTAGCATGTTGGAGAAAGCAAAGTGTGTTGCCATTAAGGGAGATTATTGGGCATCTATAAGCAATGACAACTACCTGGGTGTCACAACACACTTTGTTGATGAAGAGTGGAATTTAAGATCATTTACATTAACAGTGAGTAAAACTACAGAAAGCCACTATACAGAGGCATGTGCGCAACATTTACAGGATGCTGCAAAGGAATGGAAACTGGAAAAGAAAAGTTAACCACAGTTGGCACAGGCAGCGCTCATAATGTGATGGCAGCCACAAGATTACTGCCATATGAACTCCTACCTAGCATTGCGCACAGTTTGCAAAAAATTGTTACTGTATCCGTGCATGACAGTGGGTTTGACTATTTTTTGGCCAAATGTCACAAAAGTGTTGGACATTTCAAGCACAGTCCATCAAATGACCTGGAATTAAGACAACAACAAGTTACACTTAAACAAATGGAGGAATCGCTCTTTCAAGATGTGTCGATCAGGTGGAATTCAACACTGGATATGGTCAAGTGAATTCTGCAAAACAAATCAGCTCTGGCTGCCAAACTGGATCAGCAAAACACCAGAGAAGCCATGTTAACAGAACTTCAGCTATCTAAGCTGCAAAAGTTACAGGAGCTACTTGAACCTTGCAGGTAATTATCTCTTTCTCTCATTTTGTGTTTAGTATATGTATGTTTTTGCATTGTTTTGACTGTGTGGTCTCTGTGTGTGTGTGTTCACATGTGGGCAGTGTGCTTGTGGAAACACAGTAAATGAATCAAATCTTCAAAGTGGTATGCCTTCCATTACAGATACAATACTGAACTTCTGGGAGGAGAGAAATACATCTCCTGCTCAGAGGTGTTGCCAGCATTGTGTCACTTGTTCAGAGACGTGAAGCCCCCAGACAATGATCCACTTTACATTGTGAGGTTCAAAAAAAAAAGTTTACTGAAGACCTAGCTCAGTAGAAGGAAAATACCAATCTCAAATGGCTCAAGACTGCCACTTCACTAGATTCCAGGTTCAAGTGTCTCCCTAAAGCTAAATGGATTGAGATATTGGATTCCATAGGCAACCTAATGAAGGAGGACAAGCAGCATCCATCTACTGAGGCAACAGGGGGAACAGCCACCAAAGAAGAAGAAGATGTGCATGTTACTTTCGTCTTCGGAGTCAAATACAGATGATGAAGCTGAATCTATGCAAAAAAAAAAAAGTCTGGACAGATATAAATCAGAGCCTAAACTTGAGATGGAAGAGTGCCCTCTGCAGTGGTGGTCAAGAAGAAAAGAGTCTCATGCCAGGCTGGCACACATCGCACATGACCACCTCTCATCACCTGCAATGACAGTTCTTTGTGAAAGGTTGTTCTCCCTTTCAGAACTCATCATTCAAAAACAGAGAGCTGCTTTGTCTTCAGTTAATATAAACAGACAGTGTATGTCTGAATAGCTGGCTTAGTTTAAAGGAGTAGTTCTGTTTCTAAGTGTTTTAAAAATTGTTGAAAACTTCCATTTTACACATTTTTTTCCTATTGCAAAGACTGAGCTGTTGAGAAATTAAACCGTTTACAAAATTCAAATGGCACATTCAGGCAGTTTAATATGAGATTTTTTTTGTTGTTATTTTTGTAGGTGCTTATAATACATTGGCCTCATTTTCTTATTCCCTTCATTTCATGTAGCCTTTTAGGAAGGCGTTCAAATTCAGTTTGTACTTGCTCAAGTAGTATCTTGTTATTGTTATTTTGTTACATGTTTTAATGTTAGATGCAATTAATCACAATTAATTACATAATGCAATTAATTAGTTAATTATTTTAATGGATTCCCAGTCCTAATACAAATATGTCCTGAATTTTTAATCTTTATTATTTTTATATAATACTAGCAAAATACCCGCGCTTCGCAGCGGCGAAGTACTGCCTTAAAATTGTTATTAAGAAGAAAAGTAAACATTTTTGAACTGAGGGAAAATATACAAATAATTATTTGTTAAGGATCTCTTTGTATACCACGTTGTCAGTTCGGCCCTGCGGTTGTAATATGACCAAGCTGTGCGCTGAGCTTATTCTTGAGCATGCAACGTATAGTTGGCCATGTGAAAAGCAATCTTGCCTCAAATCAATGCTAACCTTTTGTAGGGTTTGTCCCTGAGACTTATTAATTGTCATTGCGAAGCAGAGCCTTACTGGAAATTGGAGGCGTTTGAATTGAAATGGGAGATCAGAGGATATAACGGGGATGCGAGGAACAAAAAATCTCTCCCCTGAGCCACTGCCAGTAAAAATAGTTGCCTCGATTAGGTTCTTTTGCTGACACGTGACCTGAAGTCTCGTGCCGTTACAAAGTTTCGGTGGCTGTACGCAAATCCACAATCAGCTTTTTTGAGTCAAACCTGTTGTTTTCATATGAGCCGCTTTTTATTATTGGGATTGTACCTAGAAACAGAAGCTCTATTAACTTGTGGATTTGCGTGCAAATATTTAGCGGCAGCGTCTCTATTAACTTGTGGATTTGTCTGCGAGTATTTAGCGACAGCGTCTCTATGAACTTGTGGATTTGCCTGCAAGTATTTAGTGACAGCGTGTCTATTAACTTGTGGATTTTTCTGCGAGTATTTGGCGGCAGCGTCACAAAGTTGTTTCTGTCTAGCTGCATCAAAAAATGTACCACGACGTCTGACATGCCTCCTTTTTACTGTTTTCTCACAGCTTGGATTGCTGCTGTCATAATCAGTTTGAGTTTCATGGTTTGTTTCAATTATGTTAGTATTTGCAGGACTTGTTGTGTTGAAGTGACATTCGGCATCTATCAAGCGTTTTAAGTATACAACCGGTTTCATTGATAACTTCGCATCCAGCTTTTGAGAGTTGTCCACTACTCAAATCGTCACCTGTGAATCTAAGATGTTTAAGAGGCATTGGCGGTTCTCCAAACATGTAAAATAGGCAGGCAGCCAACTATGTGGGAGGCCGGGGGACGCAGGACGCAACCCGGCCTCACACAGCGACCAAGCTGCAGGCTATGGATGTATATATGTACGTAAGTAGGATTCAGTTATGACCGTTACGCGTAGAATTTCGAAATGAAACCTGCTTATCTTTTGTAAGTAAGCTGTAAGGAATGAGCCTGCCAAATTTCAGCCTTCTACCTACACGGGAAGTTGGAGAGTTAGTGATGAGTGAGTCAGTGAGGGCTTTGCCTTTTATTAGTATAGATTACTTTTTTTTTTTTGTCAATGATTTTTAAAGTTTCACTACTATGTGGGCAGAATCGTGGAGAAAAGCTAGTTTTACACTAAGCTCCCCCATAACCAGAAGTGGAGAAGACTTATATTATTTACTAAAGTGTTTGGTATTTATATAATTAAACTACAGATCACAGGTGTTATTTGTTCATTTTTATTGTCAAAATAGCAAAATACCCGCGCTTCGCAGCGGAGAAGTAGTGTGTTAAAGAGGTTATGTAAACATATATATATACATATACATATATACATATATATACATATCTACATATACAAATATCTACATATAGCAAAATACCCGCGTTTCGCAGCGGAGAAGTAGTGTGTTAAAGAGGTTATGTAACTATATATATATATAAACATATATACATATATATACATATCTACATATACACATATCTACATATACATATATATACATATACACATCCACATATACATATATATATACATATACAAATTTACATATCTACATATATATATATATATATATATATATATAGATATAAATATAGACATACATATATACATACATACATTCACATATATACTGTATATATACATATCTACTTATTGGCTCCTGTATTTAGGATATAGCGGGTTGGATAATGGATGGATGGACATTTGTATGCATAGCCCCATTTGCCCGTTTTCGTTTTTTTTCTTCAGTAATATTTCAGCAAACCCGGAGCTTGTCAGTTCAAATCCTGGTACTGACACCACTGTGTGACCCTGAGGAAGTCACTTCACCTGCCTGTACTGCAAAAAACAAAAGTAATGTAACAAATTGTACCTCAGATGTTGTAAGTTGGTGGAATAAAGGCATAAGTAAAATAGATAAATATGTATTATACACATAGGAGCTATTCATTTATTTTCAGTTAAGTCATCTGCAGCAAACTTTTATAAATGAGGGTTTCTCATTTTTAGATAGTGCAAACTGTTTCTTCTTCATTGACGTTTTCTCTTGGAGAGCTTTTTTCATTTCATTGAAAATTAAAGCAGCAGCTGCCAAAATATGTAGCTTTCTTATTAATTTTTCAACATTGTGTAAAATAAATGTATAAAGTAACATAAAAGGTTTAAATACTGGTTATCCTTTTACACTGAAGTATTACTAAAGAGATACAAAAAAAGTAAAATGCATATGTTGTTTTTCTTTAAGGAGATTAAATGTTACTGAAGAAAGAAAAAAAAAATTAAACAGCCAAATGGGGCTATGCATACGAACTTAAAAGGTTTAAATAAAACAGAAATATATATTTTATTTTTTCTTGCTTAACTTGTGGAGGGTGTATCCTGTAGCAAAGCCCTAACTTTTTTCGTGAAAGCCCGTTTCAGTCAATAAGTCTTAAAAAAAGGTGTAAAGATATTGACAATAAGCTAAGCAAACCCAGGAAGACATGGAATCGTTTAAATCAAGTATCATTACATCTTCCTTTCTTAAAGAGAAGTAAGGCAGTACTTATAAGCTTACATATTTATATATAGACATACATATATATATATATATCTGAAGCCGTGCAAGCACACTCTTGAGAATGCAACGTATAGTTGTACAGAAGAAAAGCAATCTTGCCTCAAATGAATGGCAACCTTTTGTAGGTCTATGAACTTAATTTAAACTTTAGGTTTACACGGTGCTTTCTTTCCGAAGTACCTGCACTCATGAATATGTCTGTATGTGTCAGTCGGTCAAATCCACGCGCTTTGCACCGGCGAAGTACCGCTTTTAAATTTTTATTAAGAAGAAAACAAAACCTTTTTAAATTGAGGGAAAATATACTAATAACAGTTTGTTAAGGATCTGTTTTTTTTGTGAAGCTGCCTTCACTCGAGTGATCACTTCGACCTGACTTGGTGGCCAACTATAAGCGTTACCTGGTAGGTAACCACCCATATAATCAGATTGTGAATCAGACTACGAATGCCGTGAATGTAATTACCCCGATCTACATGTTGTCAAATAAATGAACCACACGCCGTGGCGCAGAATGTAATTACCCCGATCTACATGTTGTCAAATAAACGAACCACACGCCGTGGCGCAATTTTAGGGGCTTTGCCTGTAGCGCTGACGTCCGAGGTTCGATTCCCATAAGGGAGTGAAGTGAGTGGCTGGTTACCTACCAGGTAACGCTTATTGTTGGCCAGCAAGTTAGGTAACATCAGCCACAGTGCCTTCAGTTGTGAGAAGCAGATCATAGAATGGTTGAAAATAGTTTACTGTCAAATAATGCAAAGAGTATGCGACACGTCTTTCCCCCTTATTCTTGGCTCATCAGGCGTACACACTCACTGCACTTGCTTACGGTAATCGAACCTCGGACGTCAGCGCTAGAGGGGCTTAGCAGCGGTGAAGTATTGCTTTTAAATTTTAATTAAGAACAAAAGAAAACCTCAGAGGTTCGATTCCCGTAAGGGAGTGAAGTGAGTGGCTGGTTACCTACCAGGTAACGCTTATGGTTGGCCAGCAAGTGACGTAACATCAGCCACGGTGCCTTCAGTTGTGAGAAGCAGATCATAGAATGATTGAAAATAGTTTTGCATTTACCTTTTTAGTAAAAGGCGAGCTTTTAAGCCTGAGAAATCACCTCGTAAATGCACACGTTTAATTGCACATGTGTTAATATGTATGCTTACACAGTATTAAAAGACAGTGAACAACGTCATTTACCTTTGTTCCTGCGTTTGATAAAAGGCGAGCTTTTAAGCCTGAGAAATCACCCCGTAAATGCACACGTTTAATTGCACATATGTTAATATGTATGCTTACACAGTATTAAAAGACACTCAAAAACTTAACGTCATTTACCTTCGTTCCCACGTTTGACTCATGCTGTAAATCTCTTCCTTGTTTTTAGTTCACGTGATTACGTAGGAGGCGTGATGACGCGATACGTGACTCCGCCTCCTCCATTAGAGTATATGGACAAAAAACATGTTCCAGTTATGACCATTACGCGTAGAATTTCGAAATGAAACCTGCCTAACTTTTGTAAGTAAGCTGTAAGGAATGAGCCTGCCAAATTTCAGCCTTCCACCTACACGGGAAGTTCGAGAATTAGTGATGAGTCAGTCAGTCAGTCAGTCAGTGAGTCAGTGAGGGCTTTGCCTTTTATTAATATGTATAGATAAGAAATTTGAGAAATGAAATGAGACCATTAAGTCTATCAAGCTTGTTTGTTTAGCTAACAGCTAAGCTGCCCCAATAAAACATCTAGATACATCTTAAAGGCTGTCAAGATTTCAACTACATGTCTCAGTAGTTTATTCCAGATTCCCACAACTGTTTGAGTAAAGTAGTGCTTCCTGGCTTCAGTCTTCCCCTTAATTTCCACTGGTGTCCTTGAGTAAGTGGGTCACCCCTGAAAGAGTTCTGTTGGATCTACTTTATCAATGCTTTTGATGATTTTGATTATTTGGATTAGGTCCCCACGCAGTCTCCTCTGTTTGAGATTAAATAGGTTTAATTCTCGGAGTGTGTGAGAGTAGCACATGTCCTGGGATGCATCTGATATTTCACCTCTTCACGGCTTCAAGTGCTGCTATGTCTTTTTTTGTAGCGTGATGACCAGAACTGCACACAATGCTACAGATATGGTCTCACTAGAGCATTGTACAGTCTAAGCATAACATTCCTTGATTTTTTTTCAGCAGTTTTATGATGTAACCTCACAATTTATTTTATTTTATTAATTGCTTCCTTACATTGCTTTGATGATGAAAACATTGTGTCAACATAAACCCCTAAATCCTTTTCAGAAGTTGGCTCCTGTATGACATTGTCTCCCATCTTGTATGTATTCAATTTTTTTTATTTTTTTATAATTGTATTGATTTGGTTGAAATCACACAACATTCCATACAAATAGATCAATTTAACAAGAATAGGATTGAAAACAAATCAACCCCCCCCCCCCCCCAAAGAAAGAGAGCATTTGGCAGCAGAATAAAACTTAAACCTAGTAAAAATAAGTGAATAGATAAATTAATAAGTGAATATAGATAAATGGAGAAGAAAAAGAGATGGGGAGAGAATCTGCTTTCTCAATGCTTTAAAAGCTTATTCTAAAATGTTATTGATTAGATCCTGCCAGGTTTTGAAAAATTTCTGCACAGATCCTCTAAGTGAGAATTAGATTTTTTCCAATTTCAAATAATATATAATATCAGTTACCCACTGACTTAAAAGAGGAGAGTTAGAATTCTTCCAGTTTAGCAAGATTAGTCTCTGTGCCAATAGTGTAGTAAAGGTGATCACAGTTTGTTTCTCCTTCTCCAGTTAAATCCCATCTGGAAGTACACCAAACACAGCTGTTAATGGGTTAGGAGGGATTGTGACACCAAGGCATTTAAAAATTTTGGTTCAGAATTTGGTGCAGGCCCAAAACATGTGACCCAGTGAGGCTGGAACTTGATTGCAACATTCACAGGTTGGATCTTACCCTGGAAACATTTTGGACAATTTTAAACAAGACAGATGTGCTCAATATATAATTTTGAGTTGAATAATTGTATGCTTTGCGCATATGGAGGTTGAGTGAAACCTCATCTTGTATTTATAGTTGATGTTCCTTTTGCCACCATGTAGCACTTTACACTTTTCTTCATTAAACTGCATATTCCAAATGTTCATCCAGTTCTGAAGCTTGCCTAGGTATTTTTGAAATTATTTTTGCTGCCTTCTCAGTGTGTGTCATTACTCCACTTTTAGTGTCATCTGCGAATTTCACAAGTTTACTAACTATACCAATTTCAATGTCATTAATATAAATTAGAAAAAGTAATGGTTCAAAGGCAGACCCCTGAGGGCTCCACTCGTGACCTTACTCCACATGGATCATTCTCTTCTTGTTTCCTGTTGGTTAACCAACTTAAGATGTAATGTTGTGGGTTATCTCTGATGCCTACAGCTTCTAGTTTTAAAATTAACCTTTGGTGTAGGACAATATCAAAGTATTTTTGGAAGTCTAAGTAAATTATGTAATATAGCTTGTTTTTGTCAAATATTCCTGTTGCCTATTCAAAAAAACCTGAATGATTGGTTTGGCAGGATCTTTCTCTCACAAACCCATTTTGGCTATTATTTAGCATAATGTTTTCATGTAGGAACATTTCTGATTTATTTCTTATTGTAGTTTCCATAATTTTGAAAGGTACAGAAGTAAGACTTTCTGCTCTGTGTAATTACTAGGATCTATTTTGTCTCCCTTCTTGAAGACTGGAGTCACATTTGCAACTTTCCAGTCCTCTGGTACTTCTCCTTTCTCAAGTGACTGCTCAGAAATGCCTAATAATGTTGTATAAATTACTTCTTTAATTTTTTTCAATAAAATTCATAAAATCCCATCAAGTTTAGGAGTTTTTATTAGTCTTCAGTGCATAGAGGGCTGATGCTTCTGTGTGAAAATCTGGGGACTCAGAGTTCATGTTTACTTCTGCATGGGGCATTCCACCTCTTTCTTATTTTATAAATACTTGGGTGAAATAGTTGTTCAGTCCATTTGTTCTTTTCTTCTCATTTCCAAGGATTTCTCTTTCTGAGTATGTATGCTTTCTTAAATTCTCTTTTATTGTCTTTACTGGAGCTGTTTGTTTTGGGTTTGATCTCCTACCATAGTGTCAGGAATTATTCAGCTGTGTGTAATGTTTTTGTACAGTGATCATTTCAGTTGTACTTTATAAATAATGCTCTCATTTATCCATTTCAATTGATTTTTTAATCTTCTTGTTTTATTGTTTTCAGGAATAACATTATTTTGAACCTGAATATCACTGAAGTGACATCATTGCTCATTTATAGTTGCAGAGTCTTTACTTTAAATTTTTGTGTTTTCTAAATATTGTTTCCCCATAAAGTTAGCTTCCCTTAAATTATAAGTCTTCATTTTGATATATATTTGTGTGTTTTCAAAGATAATCTCAAATAATAATGTGAAATCTGATCCTGCTGTGATCACTATTATTTAAAGTGTCAATAACTTCTGTGTTTATTAATCTGTCTTTACTGTTCGAAAAGATGAGATCTAGTCATATGTTACCAGGTGTTGGGCTTGAAATAACCTGGGTGAGGAATATGCGGTCATTTACCATTAGCACGATTTCAGTTTCAGCTCTCAATGAATGTTTGGAAAGTTAAAATCACCCATGATCACTATATCCTCTTTATTGCACATATATCTGATTTGATTAAATAATTTGCCATTACCCAACATATCAGAATCAGTTGAAATCCTGTTGTCGTTTATTATACATCTACTGATGTGTTGGTCTTTTTTCATATTGTAGTAGACACATTAGACATAAAATGGACAATAAAAATAAAACATGCGTAAGGGCTTGTGAGATTTCATAATAACAATGCAAAGGGAAAAAGAAAACCAATATGAAATCATAATAAGGCTAGCTCCTTATTATGTGCAGGCCCACCTCATACTGGTCCACTTTTGAAATAAGTCTATTTTCACTCAGCCATCTGACCTTTTACAAAATCTGTAAGTAAACACAATGACAGGTCAGCTTCAAAACAACTTGATGAATCTCAGATGAAACACAAACTTGAAAGGGACAGACTTTTGCAAATCTCCCCAGTGTACCAATTAGACCAGCAGGTCCATGGCATCTCCAATCTTGCTACCCCATTTTGGGTACTAGAGGGTGGATAACTAGAGGGTTGGTTTGCCTTTTGAGCTCTAGTTTTATAGAAATTTCCAGATGTTACACTTTCTGAAAAGTATAGAGCTGCACGTCTTTAAAGTGGGCTTTTTAACGTGCTCCGTACACCCTAATATAATGCAAAGTTATGCAACTAAGAAGTATATTTTAAGAAACTGTGAGCAAAAATTGGTAAAGAAATATACAGAATAAGCACAGTGCATACATGTGTGAAAGTGATTTTTATGTATATATGACTTGAGAAAAGGGTCTTAAAATTCACTGTGAACAATGTGATTTACATCATGTTGAGTCAAATCAGGGCTCTAATGAGCTGGTGCCTACCTAGACAGCAAGGTGAAGATTTAATGCAAATATTTTTTATATGTGTACTTTAAAATTTGCAATAGTATAGAAAGGAATTACCTAACTTGAGATTCTTTCTACTATTTTTGATCAATAATACAGTTACTGTACATGTAGAACTAGAGGGTAAACAGCAGGTTAGGCTTGTGGCAGAAGAAGAACTGTTTCACATATTCTGGTGAGGAAAGTTTGCAAGGTTCACAGAAATGTGAAAGTCTATAAAGACATGAGGAAGGCAATAAAGGTAATCCAAAACAATACATAAAGTGAAAGAATATTTGCATAAAATTATAATTTTTCTTAGTAAAAATGAATGTGTGCTTGACCAAGTGGTAGCTTCTTGAACAACATAGTATTGTTTTGAATTATCCATCATGGCAGGGCATTACAGAACAAGGCATGTGTAGTGTTGTTCTGTCTTTCAAAGTAGCCCAAGCAACACGTCTGTTACAATTGGTTTTTTTTTTGTAAATGTTATCATTTTTCCCTGCTCCTCTGCCTGTTCCTAGTTTAGATTTATTGTACTGCTGGTAATTTTGTCCCTGGCCCTTTTCTCAATAACTAGCAATTAAGACCTTCAGGTGTAATAGCCCCTGCCTTGCGCCCTGTGTTGGCTGGGATTGGCTCCAGCAGACCCCCGTGACCCTGTAGTTAGGATACAGCGGGTTGGATAATGGATGGAGGGAGGTGTAGTAGCCCAAAGAAGCCCTCTATATACTACATATGCTATCCGATTGCTGATGCGGTTTGCTGAGGAACTAGCTAGCCTCTCCTTGCTAGTGTTGTTTGACTGCCAAATTGTATTCCCCTATTCTTTTGTTTTGTTGGTCTTTTGACCCTTTTCGTGGTGTTCCTTTTGCCCTTATTTGGCTCTTGACCTTTTTTGCTTTTGTTCTTTGGTTTCTCTTTTGTTTCCGCGGACTTGATTTGATTATGTTTTGCCTTGTTAATTTATCAAATGTTTCATTTAGCTCTATTATTTTGAAATATTCGTTTTTGGGGGGTTTTCTGACAATCCTTTTGGCTTTTGAAAGTTTATATCTTTGTAATATCTTTGTTGGAGTCTTTTATTTAAATTAATAAATTATTCTTTGGGACAAAGTTTTGACAGTTTTCCTCTCCCTTCTTGAGGCTTTGCTTTTTAGGCCTCTTAGAGTATTTTGAGGCTTTAGTGCTTTTTTAGGTATAGGCCTTGGGTCTTTTGAAAGTATTTAGGCCTTCTTGAGTTTTCAAGGACTAAAATCACAACAACATTTACGATAACTGCAGGAATGGAGAATGCTGTAAAGCCAGACAATAGGGACGCTGTTAGATTTGGAATGACTTTCTAAAGAAATCATTTCTGGTGGGGTGCTTACTGGGAAATCAAGGTGGGGTCACTGTTGAAAAGGGAAAGAACAGTTTCCATTATTAGTGCTGTATTTAAATTTATTGATATTGTGTACAAAGATGGCCATGTCCCAGAACTTCAATCTGTGTCTATCAGAATTCCAGTAGTTACTTGAAAATCAGTTGGAACTGGGTTGTAGGCTACTGCCCTTGGGTCACAAGTTGCCATTGCTCATAAAGGTAGTGGGTCATAGTGTGTCGAGCAGTGAGTAATGACACGTTGCCACTCAGACGATCATGCTTAAATCATCAAGGGGTTTCCCGCCGGGAAGGTCGTGAATACACTTACATGGAAAAAAGTGTTTGGTGACAACAAAAAAAGCAGACAAACATTGGTTTTAGCATTGTGTTTGCTTCAGTCAAATAAAAATAATTTTGCTTATCCTTAAAAGATTTATCAGTCTGGTACTGTGGTAGTTCTCTGACCAACATTAAAAACACATGTATTTTTTGACACCTGACCCTACTGGCAATTTGAGATCTTCACCTATTGTAAAAAAAAAGAAGAAAATGGGAAAGAAATGAGTTTATTGGGTATTAGGAAAATACAGAATGAGCTGTCTGCCATCATTTTTAAGATAACACTTAAAGAATAGCATTTTTGCTGCTCAGGTATAAGATCAAAAGACTACCAGACCACAAAGTGTAGTAATGCATGGTTTCTAGTACAAATGCAAAAGAAAATTAACAGAGGAAGAAATTATACATGTAAAACAATTAACTCCAATAAAGCTCTGGCATACCCAAGCAAGAAATATTCCCAGTTGACAGTTAAGGCATTTCTTATTCTTTTTGAACAATTTCCTCATTATTGTTATATCTCAAATATTAATGTGCATGAAGAGTAACATAATAAAAAAGGGAAGTCTAAACAAAGTGCTTGCATTACCAAATCTATATGAATATTTTATCAACTGTTCCTTAAATCTAAAGAAAATTAAGGGAAAGAGATCGGAAATTAAAACAAAGATTAATATATAATATTAATAATATAATAGCAAGCAAATGTATTATTTGAAAGCTGAAAAATAAAAGGTACCTATTATTCTTAAGTTCACTTAATCCACTTCAGGGTCATTTGACCCAGAACTTATCCCAATATTGTAGTCAAGGTGAAACCTAGCTGGCACTAAGAGCATAACATAAAAAGAACAAATGACCTGGGGCCTCATGTATAACGCCGTGCGTAGAACTCACACTATAACATGGCGTAAGCACAAAAGCGGGATTGTGCGTACGCACAGAAAAATCCAGATGCAGGAATCTGTGCGCACGCAAAATTTCACGTTCTTCCACTACATAAATCCCGATCAGCATGAAAAGTAACGCACGTGCACGCGCCTTCTGTCCCGCCCCAACTCCTCCCAGAATTATGCCTCTTTGAATATGCAAATCAATATAAATAGCCTTCTGTGAAAAGACAATGGGAAAAGCACAGGGGAAAATATAAGAATTTCAGCGAATACCAAGTGGAGGCAAAGGAAAAACATACTATTTGTTGGTTTAAACAGTGGTATAATCAACAAAAGAAAGTTGATCGAGTGACAGAGTGTCGGAGAAACTCGAAAGATCGAGTTCACAAAGTCGCACAGTACCCGAAATAAAAAAGAAATCACATATCAAAGTCGCCGTGAAAAGGCGACTCGCAGCGGACCGTCTGAGTGTCATATGAAAGCTTATTAGGGTACAGACAAAAAAATAGGCACACAGTGGGGAAAAAGCACGAAATGTCAACTTTAATCTCTAAACTTCCACTTTAATCACATAGTTTATTTTGCCATTAAAGTAGAACATCATAAACTTCATCTTAAAATCGTTTATTTTACTAGTTTCTCAAGTAGCACGTTAAATGCTTTGTTCTGTATTTGATCTTCTATGTGCTCTATGTGTGTGAATCACTACGTGATTCCGTTCTTTCTCCGACAGGACACAGAATCCATTACATTCGAGATATTACAGCTCTCTGAATAATTAAAATACTGAGATGTATACGTGATATCATTTTCATGATGATAGCAATGAAAGCATGTTATTAAACATGGGAACACGGTGGCGCAGTGATTGTTCATATCTCACGCAAGAGGCTTGCTGCGCCATCTGTGACCTTCGATGAAATAATTTATTACAGAAGTACTGTCTCTTTCAAACGTACTTTTCTTTCTCCAAATACCCAATTGCCACACAATCAGCTCTGTAATAGACGTTAAGCCATCTGTAAGCTTAGAACGCCGATTCTTCAAAACTTTTAAGGAACATTGAAATATCTTCGTAGTACATGTTTAATTATTCTATCCGTCTATCCTTCCAGTGTCGCGTCAGCACCAGCAATAATACAGTGCAAGGCAGGAGCTATCCGTGAACCAGCTATACGCTGCGGCACCGTGTCCTCACATGTTTAATTATTAACAATACAGATTATTTAAATGAAGTTAAAGTTTTATCTGTATACTATAAGCAACATATTTTGCTGCATTTCATCTTAAAAATGATATTGTCATCATACGCGCTTTATAAAGTAGCGCAGGTTGTGCAATATTATAACTGTAGGGTAAGTTTACAGTGAGGTAATTGTACTTATAAGTACAAACAGTTCTGCAAGGAGTACTTGATGGACTGATTGAGTGCGTTTATAGTTCTTGGGATGAAACTGTTTCTGAAACGCGAGGTCCGTACAGGAAAGGCTTTGACGCTTTTTGCCGTGGTTGAAGTAGTGTGTACTTGAAACTGTATACCGATAATTCTCTTTCCAATCATCTGCTGCTGTGATTAACACTCAGATACAGTGATATAAATACTCCGAGTGGTGCAGCGAGAGTAATATGGAAAAAGATGATCCGCAGTGGCAACCCTTAACGGGAGCAGCAAAAAGAAGAACAAGATGCAGTGAGCGTAACAACGCTAAAACAGTTATGTTATTTGGAATACTATGGCTATTCCCTGGACCATTATATTGCTACAGGTTAATTACAATCAGATGCATTACACTAATAAACAATATGCAGTTAATTTCAGTGTATTTATAAAGCCGCGTCAGGAATGTGGAGCTAAGAAAGAAAGGGTGATCACACAGGAACAGTAGCACTGCTTTGACGCTGGGTGCCGCCAGTCTGCAAAACCGAGCGGAGAAATTGCGTACTCCAATGTATGAGTTACCGTGGAAATGTGCGTGGCTTTACGCCAAGTTTAGGCTTTATACATCGCGATTTGAGCATGGAAACATTCGTACGCAACATTTCTGTGCATACACACCGTTTATACATGAGGCCCCAGGAGATGCTGAGAGTGTTTTGTAGGGGCAAGACAAAAGAACAGTCAAAAGAGCAGACACAGCTCTGTAGCCAAAGTAAACTAAAGCACCTGCAAAATAATCAGAAACTGTAGTCAAAATATCAAGAATCAGTGGTCCTAACGATTACTAAAGAGCCTTTTCTTAGTGATTACAATTGCAATATTGATTTGCTTGTATATAGATCCAAAAGCTTGGATCCTGAGAGCTGTGTGCAACCATCTTTCATAGCTGAGGAATGATGACACCATGCATAACAATAATACCTGACCACATGACTAGAACTAGACTAGGCAAGCACAAGCAACATGCCTTAGTACACTAAACTGAGACAAAATGGTGGTGTCCATGAGAAAGACAAGTCACAAAATACTACCACGATAACTGAAACAAAATAACGTTAAAAAAAAAATGAGAAAAATAATATGTTTTATAAAATAAATAGGAAGAAAGTAGATGTCACCAAACTGAGTTTAAAACAACTTACAGAACTGGGCACAAACCAATAAACAGCCATGGAGAGAACCCTAGTTCATCATAGGGCCCACTTATACACACATCCACATTCATACCCAGTCAATTTGGAATCATCAATTAACCTCACCCACATATTTTTGGTGATGTGGGAGTAAATCTGGAATATGGAGAACATGCAGATTGCACCCTGGCAATGACAGACCATGAGATTTGAAACCATAATGTTTAATCCTGGATCCAAGTTTTTAAGATAGTATAACTACCAACTGCAACACAGCGAGCTGAAAAGTGATCGTCCAAGGAAACTACCCCAGTTAATTTTACACCCAGTAATTCATCATATGTTATATGCAATTGTTATTTCCTCCAGTTACCATCCCTTTCTTTTATATGATCCGAATCATATAAATGATATTATAAACTGAAATGTTTGTGGACTTTCAAAAGCAATATCTGATTCTGTTTTACCTCATTAATGTGGAGATTTGATTTTTGTATGCTTTTTTTAGTACTTACACATTTATTGAATCTAACCAATTAGAGTTTATATTTATATACACTACAATTCAGAGTTATACACATAAAATATATTCAAGTATTATACAATAAAAATGTTTAATATAAAAGGTAATATATATTAGGCCACCCACCTATTGTAAATGTAGAATAATGATAATTGCAGCAAATCATTGGCACTCTGCATTATTCTTTATCAGTTTACATGTCTGAATCACCCCTGCACGATTATTTATCTACATATTTAATATTATCACTCCAGTTCATAGATACTATGTATTGTATAAATGACACTGTTTGTATATATGTGCTATTGTGTGTTATTCAAACAAGAAAAGGTAAAGGCTTGAAGAATAAAAGCATTAATTACCTGTTACCAGTTTATATATATTTTCATACTATGACTAGGTTTTGTCATGAACTTCCTTTAAGGCTGCCACTGGTTTGTTGGAAACATTTTTTATATTTAATCCCTATCTTCTCCTTTTCCAACTTTCCTCTTCAACTTTATTTCAAAGTCCTTATGAAAGCACTTTTTCTGTCCTTAGTGGATTCTTTGCTTTGAAATGCATTTCCAAGCAGTAGAAGTTATTGAAACATCAGCTTTTATTCTGAATTAATCAAAGAAATGACAGCTGAGTGATGCAAACCAATACATTTGTGATGGAATCTGTAAGGTGATTACTTAGACTTGAGACAGTATACAAACCTAAGTGCAAGGTACAGTAGGTGTTCACTTAGCCATTTGCAGAATGTTTTAGAAGTTAGCTAATGTGGTTTACAGAGTGTAAATAAAAATTAAAAAGGCAAATTTAATTTTTATGTTCAGTGTCATACAACAAAAGGTGCAAATTTTGTATACATTCATGCATTCATATACATTTTTTTTCCACACACGTGTGCATGGAGGCAGCTAAAGGGCTTGAATAAGGGTAATTCCAAGCCAGACCAGGATGGGGCAGAGTGCACTGACTCTTCTTCTCGCTTTTCTGCAGACCGTTCACAGGAAATTCTGCCTGGTCCTGATGACGTCACTTCCGGTTCCAACCCCTTTGATGCAACTTTCGGGTCCGAGCCTATGGATGAAGACCCTTCCGGTTCTGGCCCCTCTGATGTCATTTCCTAGACTGGCCTTTAAAAGCCACCTCCTTTCCCCTGTCCCCTCATTTCTTTTCTGGACTCCGATTTGTGCACATCAGTGCTATCACTTTATTCAATTTTGCAGCCAGGAAACAATATATAGGTGGCTGCCCAAAAGTTTGCTATGGCTCTTTGTCGAGTTTGTGACAATATATGTGTATGTATGTATATATTATATATACATACATATACAGTCATATGAAAAAGTTTGGGAACCCCTCTTAATTCTTTGGATTTTTGTTTATCATTGGCTGAGCTGTCAAGGTAGCAACTTCCTTTTAATATATGACATGCCTTATGGAAATAGTAGTATTTCAGTAGTGACATTAAGTTTATTGGATGAACGGAAAATATGCAATATGCATCATAACAAAATTAGACAGGTGCATAAATTTGGGCACCCCAACAGAGACATTACATCAATACTTAGTTGAGCCTCCTTTTGCAAATATAACAGCCTCTAGATGCCTCCTATAGCCTTTGATGAGTGTCTAGATTCTGGATGGAGGTATTTTTGACCATTCTTCCATACAAAATCTCTCCAGTTCAGTTCAATTTGATGGCTGCCAAGCATGGACAGCCTGCTTCAAATCATCCCATAGATTTTCGATGATATTCAAGTCAGGGGACTGTGATGGCCATTCCAGAACATGGTACTTCTCCCTCTGCATGAATGCCTTTGTAGATTTTGAACTGTGTTTTGGGTCATTGTCTTGTTGGAATATTCACCCCTGCGTAACTTCAAATTTGTGACTGATGCTTGAACATTATCCTGAAGAATTTGTTGACATTGGATTGAATTCATCTGACCGTCGACTTTAACAAGGGCTCCAGTCCCTGAACTAGCCACACAGCCCCATAGCATGATGGAATCTCCACCAAATTTGACAGTAGGTAGCAGGTGTTTTTCTTGGAATGCGATGTTCTTCTTCCGCCATGCAAAGCACTTTTTGTTATGACCAAATAATTCAAATTTTGTCTCATCAGTCCAAAGCACTTTGTTCCAAAATGAATCTGGCTTGTCTAAATGAGCATTTGCAAAAAAGCAACTCTGTTTGTGGCGTGAGTGCAGAAAGGGCTTCTTCCTCATCACCCTGCCATATAGATGTTCTTTGTACAAATTGCGTTGAATTGTAGAATGATGTACAGATACGCCATCTGCAACAAGATGTTCTTGCAGGTCTTTGGAGGTGATCTGTGGGTTGTCTGTAACCATTCTCACAATCCTGTGCATATGCCGCTCCGGTATTTTTCTTGGCCTGCCAGACCTGGGTTTAACAGCAACTGTGCCTGTGGCCTTCCATTTCCTGATTCCATTCCTTACAGTTGAAACTGACAGTTTAAACCTCTGAGATAGCTTTTTGTAGCCTTCCCCTAAACCATGATACTGAACAATCTTTGTTTTCAGATCTTTTGAGAGTTGCTTTAAGGATCCCATTCTGTCACTCTTCAGAGGAGAGTCAAAGGGAAGCACAACTTGCAATTGAACACCTTAAATACATTTTCTCATGATTGGACACACCTGTCTATGAAGTTCAAGGCTTAACAAGCTAATCCAACCAATTTGGTGTTGCAAGTAATCAGTACTGAGCAGTTACATGCATTCAAATCTGCAAAATTACAAGGGGACCCAAATTTTTTCATAGCCAAAAATTCACATTCACATCAAATTCACATTTGATTTAATTTCATGCAAGTAATACTGCTTCATTAAAAATCTTTGTTCGGAAAACACCCCAGTACTCAGATGTTCCTAGCAAATGAAATATATACTACTGTTATCTTTTTGTAGAAAGTAAATTATTATGCAGGGTGAGAGGGGTTCCCAAACTTTTTCATATGACTGTATATATATATATATATATATAGCCACACACATGCACATGGGAGGTGGTTTATGGGGCTCTGATGATGTTATTTCTCAGCCGGACCAGGGGTTGGTGCTGCTGTCATCCGATGCCTTCTCCTTTTGTCCCACTGCAGACCAGCCGAAGATCCTGGCCCTCAATGATGTCAATGGTGGTCCAGGATTACAACTTTTTTCAAAAGCTTCAGGGATTCTAGTGTTAAAACTCTATTATGGCCTAGAAAAACAAAACAGGCCTGGCCCTGAAACTCAAGGAAGTTCTGGGTCTGCACCCTCAAAATATCAAGCTTAAAAAGCGAAAGGGGAATTTTTAAACCTCCTGGCCTCCAAATAAACAAAATAATAAATAATTAGATAGATAGATAGATAGATAGTCTATCTAATTATTTATTAGTATTTAGTTAATCAAACAAAGATCATTTCAAAACAAATCAAGAACTCCAAAACTGTCACGAAGGCAAAATTTAAAAAATACATTAAAGTTGAAGAGCGCAGAATGGATTTCATAAATTACCAAGCTAAATATTAAATCTATTAACTACAAAAGCAACTCCACAAAAATCAAAAGGTGAAACTAATAATAAAAAAAAGTCTAGTGCCAAAAAGAGCAATGCAAAAATGGTTAAAATGCCAACAAAAACACAGCATAAGAAGAAAACACAGAAGGAGAGCCAAGTAGCAAAAGCCATGAAAGTTGCCTAATGCCTCTACATAGAGCTAATGCAAACAAATATACAGTACTAGGGGGTACTCTTCGGAGGATCCTTGAGTACCGCTGGCTTGACTTTGTGTTGAATGAGTGGTTGCTCACAGGGTCCCGAATGAGGCACATTACCTGAATTGTGAGGGTGCGTCACTTACAGTACTACGGCCATGTGGTGTGATTCAATCAGGCTCACAGGATCCTCATTGTTGAGGATACAAGTGGCAGGACCAGACCAAGAGGATGCTCATGTAACACCTGGCTGCGGCAAACAAATGTCATTTCCTGAGGGTGGGACTGTCTACTTGGGGGGTTGCCAACCAGGATCCTGAGCTGTTTCGTTGTGTGGTGGGTGCAGCAACACGCTGGGGTCAGAGCATACCCCAACAGTGCTGATAGCACTCACACATAGCCAATTTGATGCCATCTTTTTACTGTCCAGAGTCAATTTAAACCTTGCACCCATTGCTAACAGGTTATGCTCTAGCCCCTCATGACCCTGAATTAGATTAAGGTTTGAAAATGTTATATTAGCTCTTAAACAATTATAAATAATAGCTTTGCCATTAATACAAATGAATGCATCATAAAGATATTTATAAATGCATTTTATTCTCAGTGTTAATGAATATTGCAGTAAGAATGGATATACTGCATAAGACTGTCCGTAATAGAAATACAACCTTATAGAAGTGTCTTTCTTATAACTATTACATTTTGGTAAAGCAGCTTTAGTTGTTGAGCATTTGTGGAATCTGCAAAATGGGCTTCTTTTACGAAATTGGCAAAAAAGCACATTACCCTTTCATGATTCATATGTCAGCAGATGATGAATTAAAGGCAAACAGTCAACCTTCTGCCTGATACAGATTTGAAATATCTCCTGGATTTCTATTCTCTAATGCTGAACAGGAGATGTCTTCTTATGACAGCCAGTATGAAATGCGTTGTATTATATTTGCATGTCATTTTCTGAAAAAATATAAAACTTATCTTGTAAGTTGCTGATGTTTTTGAGAAGCCCTATGGTGTCAATAGGGAAATCAATTTACATTAGACTTAAACCTATCATTACAGGGTGATTAGTCACAGAAAAGCTCATTACTTACCATGTGTAGTGCTACTTTAAATATTTTATATCTTACTGAGTTGTTTACTTATGTGTCACATCTTACCTTTATTCTCATTCTGATCTGTTTTCTGAAAAATGGCAAAATAGCTTCCATGTCAAAAACTTTTCTGAGTAAAATGAAGCTGGTAAACATATTGATAAATAAATTATTATTTCTGTTCAGAGATTTCTGGTACACCTCAACTTATTTTTTGCATTCACATTTAAAGAACTCACTAAATGTGAATTATGACGAATGGGTTGGTGTTTTCGAGTCAAAATGCTAGCATGCACTATTTGGCCACCCGCCCATTCATTGAGTTCAGCTGTTTCAACTGCACCCATTGCTAAAAGGAGCATAAAATCAAGGACATACAGTAGCTATGCAGTCTCCATTGGCAGTAGAGTGGATCACACTGAAGAGCCCAGTGACTTAAAACATGGCATGGACACAGAAAGCTTCCTTTGCCAGAAGTCTGTACATGAATTTTTTGCTCCACTAGTTCTGTCCTGGTTCAACTGTAAGAGCTATTATTGAGAAGTGGAAGCATCTAGGCAAATCAACAGCTCTACAAAGTGGTAGACAATACAATCTCACAGAGTAGGGCCGCCAAGTGCTGAAGTACATAGCACATAAAAATCGCCTTTCCTCTGAGGCATCATTCACAGCAGAGTTTCAAACTGCCTTCATGAAATGGATTTCCATGGCCATGCAGCTGGACATAAACCTAAGATCGCTATGCCAATAGAGTGGTGTAAAGCGATAGATCAGCATATCGGATATGAGATAAAATAAATTGGAATAACGTATATGCTAACCGAAATGTAGCGGTATCGAAACAGAAATCGGCAAAAGGCAGTTTTTCCAAATATTTTGCTGCAACGCTGTGTACTGACAACTAAAACAACTTGATGACTTAATACAGTATATTATATAGGACTATATAAATCGTAGTAGCGGACAGATAATGTTTAGTAGTTTAAAAAATTAATTTGAATGTCAAACAGTAACCAGTACATAAAATTTATTTCATGAAACAGCCGGCCCATGACCAGACCAGAGTCCTCAGCCCACCGGGCATTGCCCAAAGCCGGTTATACTTCCTTAGAAGGCTGGCGTCCTTCAACATCTGCAATAAGATGCTGCAGATGTTCTATCAGACGGTTGTGGCGAGTGCCCTCTTCTATGCGGTGGTGTGCTGGGGAGGCAGCATTAAGAGGAAAGATGCCTCACGCCTGGACAAACTGGTGAGGAAGTCAGGCTCTATTGTTGGCATGGAGCTGGACAGTTTGACATCTGTGGCAGAGCGACAGGCGCTCAGCAGGCTCCTATCAATTATGGAAAATCCACTGCATCCACTAAACAGGATCATCTCTAGACAGAAGAGCAGCTTCAGCGACAGACTGCTGTCACTGTCCTGCTCCACTGACAGACTGAGGAGATCGTTCCTCCCCCAAACTATGCGACTTTTCAATTCCACCCGGGGGGGTAAACGTTAACATTATATAAAGTTATTGTCTGTTTTTACCTGCATTATTATCAATCTTTAATTTAATATTGTCTTTTGTATCAGTAAGGTGCTGCTGGAGTATGTGAATTTCCCCTTGGGATTAATAAAGTATCTATCTATCTATCTATCTATCTATCTATCTATCTATCTATCTATCTATCTATCTATCTATCTATCTATCTATCTATCTATCTATCTATCTATCTATCTATCTATCTATCTATCTATCTAAATGCCCTAATGGCCAGTTCGCCCCTGCCAGGAACTACCTTCCAGACTTTAAAGTGTTAAGGGTTAATGGTCTGAGGTGGTTTTTCAGTGTTTTTCTTGGCTTCAGTAAAGGGTATTGTTAACGCTACAGTATACAAGGACATTTTAGACAACTGTGTGCTTCTAGCGTTGTGGCAACAGTTTGAGAAAGGCCTTGTTCTGTTGCAGTGCAACCATGCCCCTGGGCACAAAACCAGGTCCATAAAGATATGGAGGAGCTCAAGTTGCCTGGACAGAGCCCTGACCTCCTCCTTACTGAACATGTTTGGGATGAATTGTAACACTGATTACAAGCCAGGTCTTCTTGTTCAACATCAGTACCTGACCTCACTATAGGTTGAAGAAGCACAAATTCCCACAGACACACTCCAAAATCTTGTGGAAAGCCTTCTCAGAAGAGAGGAAGCTGTAATAGCTGCAGAGGTGGGGGAAACTCCATATTAACACCCATGGTTTTGGAATGGGATGTCCAGAAAGATCATATAGGTGTGACGGTCTGGTGTCTACAAACCTTTGATCATACAGTGTATGTATTTACATAAATAGCCCAAGTAAAAATCTGAAGTGTTCACAAGGAGCAACAATTTCAGTAACTGCTAATGTGAAGTCACACTTTTTTGAACTACAGTATCTCAGTTTCATTGTACAGTAAGAAAATAAATCTTTTAGAAGTTAATTGACTTAGAAGGTTTTGATATTTCTACACAGTTGATAATATTGCAGTTCTGGGTTTACATTTCAGAAAAATATTTTCAAAAAAAGCTTTCTGGATCAGTACTAAAATAATTGGTATACATTTCACATATGATGGCATTTCTTGTAAACTGCAGATCCTACAATAAACACTATCTGGCTTTAAATGGCCCCACACTAAATGTGGATTGTGGTTCCTCATCAGTCCTTCAATATCAACCAAGATCCAGTACTGGAGCATGATGCACATGTGGCAGCTTGTATACAGAAGCTCTTATAACAAGAAAGTCCAAAAATGTCCATCCATCATGCGGGTGAAGATCATCACTTTATTCTTAAGGATCTGGGTGGAAATGATGCCCTTGCTTTTCTTTATACCAGTAATATTTGTGAAGTTCCATAAAGGGCCATTTAAGGAGAAGGGAGAAAAATGCCCAGTGTGCACTTGTGAAGCTCAAGTCCGTTTCACTAGAAACAATTATGTTCTCTAATGGTTCATAATTATAAAAGAGAAAAAAAAATACAGTCAGTTATTTCTGAGTCATGTACGCAAGTAAAAAAAAACAAAAAACATAACTTTCATAAAGTGTATTCTGTTGTATTTGACAAAGTCTTCCACGGGTTGATTTTACAAATGAATTTATCTCATGGTAGTAGTGAACAACAGATTGATCTGTAAGTCAGAGAGCCGTGTTTCTATGTAAGTTTATACTTGATGCTTAAGAGAATGCTGTAGTCAGTATAATGCAAATAACATTCCATTTTTGTTTTATTATTTTTACCATTTCATCAGTTTTATCGCTTCATTACACTTTAACAGGGCTGTCATTTTGCGTGTCTGCTTTGGTTTTAGAGCTCTGGGTTCCTGTGATTCACATGCACATGTTTTGTTACTTGTGACATCATGGCTGATATGTTATAAAAGATGACAGCGCACATTAAATACGTCTGAATTTTGCAGCAATGTACTGTATAGTATGTATGTTTTTTAATCTCTTTTCATGGTTTGACACAAATTTTGTTTCTTATTTTGATGGTAGTGTAATCCTTTTAAATTACTGATTGATCTCTTGTCTTTTCATATTTTGACATGCACTACATTTTATCACCTTTTTTTGACATTCATTAAAAATACTGACACTTACTTATTAGGACTTATTTAGAACATTAGAACAATGTAGATGAAGAACATGACATTTAGCCCAACAAAGCTCACCAGTCTGTCCACTGTGGAAAGTATTCACTAATAAAAAAGAACTCCACAAAATATAAAGATTTGGGGACCATCCCCGTATATTGTCCTGTGGGCAAAAGGTTGCAAAGTGATCAAAAGTACTGAAAAAATGAGTAACAATTGACAAATGTGTTGTGACAAAATGGCGTTTTTATACAAAATGGTTGACGGTAACAGGAAGTGGTTGGCAGGAAATGATGACGTAATCAGGAACCGGAAACAGCGTCATTATTGAGGAACCGGAAGTGATGTCCATAGGGTTAACCGGAAGTGATGCAAAATGGAGTCACCAGAAGTGACGTTGAAACCTGGAAATGGCCGCGATTATTTTTCTTCTGTTTTCCTGTTGGGAGAAGAGGTTCAGGTAAGTACCACGTGATAACCCTTTATCTCACGATGTTTCACTCACCTTTGGGCTTTTTGACTGCCTCCCAATTGCACGTGTGTGACATGACCCCCCCTGCACCAAGAGGTCGTGGGCATGAGAGAGAGCATTCGCGTTGTCCTGCAAGGAACCTTTACGATAAACAATGCTAAAATGATAAGGTTGACACTGGGATTAGATTTCCGGTGAAGGGACATCCACTGTAGGGCAGCATGATCCGTCACCAGAGTAAATTCCCATCCCAATAGGTAGTACCTTAACTGTGTGATAGCCTGTTTAATCGCCAAGACTTCTTGCTCCACCGCAGCATAGTTTGTCTCTCTGTCCAGCAGTTTCCGGCTAAGGTACATAATGGGGTGTTCAGCACCATTGACGCACTGGCTCAACACGGCACCAAGTCCTGTGTGTAATGCATCGGTCTGGAGAATAAAAGGGAGAGAGAACCTAGGAGATTTTAAAATAGGTGCTGACGTAAGGGCCAATTTTAAGTCACAGAATTCCTTATCAGCCTTATCATTCCACACCACTTTCAATGGTGCCCTCTTCTTTGTCAAATCAGATAAGGGCGAAGCAATTTCCCGAGAAACAAGGTACAAAACGGTGATAGTAACCCGCTAAACCAAGAAATGCTTGAACTTGCCTCTTCTTCCATGTGCCGGAATAGATGACCACGTCATCCAGGTATGCGGCACTAAAGGAATTGTGGGGAATAGCAGTGAATCTACCAGACGTTGAAAAGTTGCTGGTGCCCCATGTAAACCAAATGGAAGAACCCTATACTGCCAATGTCCACTAGGTGTTGTTTTTTTCTTTAGTGGAGGCTGTTAAGGGTATTTGCCAATACCCTTTTGTCATATCAAGAGTAGTTAAGAAGCGTGCATTTCCAAGATCGTCCACTCGAGGCATTGGATATGCATCGAATTTAGAAACCTGATTAAGTCGTCTAAAGTCATTGCAAAACCTCCATGACCCATCTGGCTTAGGAACTAAGACAATTGGACTAGACCAGGGGCTATAACTTTCTTCAATAACCCCTAAATCCAGCATCTGCCTTACTTGCAATTCTACTTCTGCTTTCTTTGCCTCCGGGAGCCTATAGGGATCACCCGAGGGTGATTGGGGTCAGTGACTATGTCATGCTCAATCAGAGTGGTCCGTCCTGGTAATTTGCTAACCACTTCCGGTATAGACAGGATAGCTATTTCTAGGTCCTGTTTCTGGTTCGGGGTCAAATCAGGTCCGTAATTAAGGTCAGAATGTTTGATGAAAAGGGAACGAAGCTGGCCGGAGGAGGGATCAATTTCCCTGTCCTTCCACTGTTTCGGCAAATTAATATAATAAACTCGTTCACTTAGTGGACGATTTGGTTGTTTAACCAAATATTCAACGAGTACTTTTCTTTCCTTAATTTCATACGGGCCTTGCCCATGAGCCAATAATTTAGAATGGGAAGTTGGAACAAGTACCATCACATGATCACCTGGGACAAATTCCCGAATGGTGGTGTTTCTATTATAATAACACGACTGCGCCGCTTGAGCTTTTTCAAAATTTTCTTTTAAAATAGGTCTAATTCTATCCAATCTATTGCGTAATTGCGTGATATATTCAAGTATATTTGAGGTAGGGAGGACCTCCTCTTCCCAACCTGTTATCCATATAATAAGTCAAACGGAGAAAGCCCTGTGGAGGCCTGGGGGACTTCCTGATAAGCAAACAAAACAAGAGGAAGTAACTGGTCCCAGTTTCTTCCATCTGCAGCAACTACTTTGCGTAACATCTGTTTTATAGTTTGATTAAATCGTTCTACCAAACCGTCTGTTTGAGGGTGATAGACCAATGTTTTTAGATGTTTTATCCTGAGTAATTTAGCCACCTCCCTGAACATCTCTGAAGTGAAAGGAATCCCCTGGTCCGTTAAAACCTCTTTGGGAATCCCAACATGCGCGAATATCCCTACTAGTTCCCGTGCAATGTTTTTTGTATTAGCTGGGCGCAAGGGAACATCTTCGGGGAATCGAGTAGCATAATCTACTAGCACTAAAATATATATAAAGCCTTTTAACGAGGGTTCTAAGGGGCCCATGAGGTAAATACCGACAAGTTCAAATGGGACATATATAAGGCAAAGGGGAACGAGAGGAGCTTGGTCCCTCCTAGGAATTTGACGAAGTTGGCATTAGTGACACGAAGCACAAAATCGTTGAACCTCCTCATTAATTCCTGGCCAAAAAAATCGGAGTTTTATTCTCTCCAAAGTTTTGTGGAAGCCCTAGTGGGCTCCCAGAAGGTGAGCATGTGCTAGTTCACACACTTGTCACCGAAAAGTGCGTGGTACCAGCAACAATGTTCACACTTCACCCCCGTGTTCAGCCACTCGATATAATAATTCATTTTTTAATACAAAGAAGGGCATCAGTGGCATGGGATCTAGGGACGTATGACCCTCGGTTGATACTATGGCAATCCTTGCAAACTTTAAGGAATCATCGTTCCACTGTTCTCTTTTGAAGGAAGAAGGAGTAAATAATAATAATTCTTTGCATTTCTATAGCGCTTTTCTCACTACTCAAAGCGCTCAGCAATTGCAGGTTAAGGGCCTTGCTTAAGGGCCCAACAGAGCAGAGTCCCTTTTTGGCATTTACGGGATTCGAACCGGCAACCTTCCGATTGCCAGTGCAGATCCCTAGCCTCAGAGGCACCACTCCGCCTATAACTAAAAATTGAGCTGTTAAATTATGAATGGGGTCTCTTCCGACCTCAAGGGGAGGAGTCTCAGCCACTTCGTCCTCTACGTTAACTGTACTAGCTCCCGCAGAGGACGATGGGACATCGACGTCCTCGTACTATGTACCTGAATGGGTCGTAGTGATTGGGTTTCACGGCTTGGAGGCAGTCGGATTACTCTCCATTATTAAGCCCAAATTTCTTTCAGGCACAGTTACCTTTTTACTGCTGTTAATTTTTTCCCAATCTCTCTCCAAGATTACAGGAAATGGAGAATCCGGTAATACAGCCATGGTCCTTTTTTACCATAACTTCATCTACCGTAACCACACATTTAGCGGTTTTATAATACCAGATATCTCCATGTATACATTTTAGGCTGGTTTTAATTTTTAGCCACTGTTGCGGTAAAACAAATCAGAAAGCAACAATGGAAATGTTACTCACAGAATCAAACATTGCCCTTACCTTTCTGCCATTTATAATAACTGCACCTGTATAAGGAAGAGACAAAGGATTAATCACAGTGGCACAATACCTTTCCCCCTTCATCAGTGAGCAATCCATGGGCTCGGTGTTACAATTTAGAACAAATGACCAAGTTCTCCGCACTTGAAATAGCGTGGCAGATTATATTATTTGTCCCTTTTTCGGACGGCAGGCACAGGAGATTGTCGGATGGGCTCAGGGACTGCTCCACATACTTGTTGGGTACGGCGAGAGAACCTTTCTGACCACCACGATTTCCAAACCGACCAATGACGCTTCGCGATCTTTATTAAGGTGTCCATATTGTCATAATTTTGCCTCCAGATTTGCTGGGCCATTTCATCAAGGTGGACATGCACAAAGGTTTCAAAGGCTAATAACTCGCCCATTTTATTGGAGCTGTTTATGTTGGGCCGTAGCCAGCAACAAACTTTGCTCCATGCTTCGAATGCCTGTGTTCGCAGTGGCCTTTCAGGGTCAAACTTCCACTTCTTCCATTCTCTTGCTTGCTGTTCCGGAGATATGCCATAGCATTTGAACACCTTGCCCTTTAGAACGTCATAGTTGAAGGCCTGTTCCTCAGTTAGATCATAGTAAGCTCTCTGTGCTATCCCCTTCAAGTAGGGAGCCAATAGGTATGCCCACTCCGACCTCGGATTTGCGTTTCATTTTGCTGTGTGCTCAAACACCAAAAAATACATTTCAGTGTCATCATCCTCCATTAAATATGTCAACTGTGTTGGCAATTTCTTAGCGGTCTTCGTCTGAACGACTGCTGCAGCACGAACCTGGGTTTCCACCAACTGGGTTCTGGTTTCACCCACCTGAATCTTCAGAGTTTGTAACTCACTCACGATTGTAGAAAGAACTTCGTTGAGGTCCTGTCCTTCTGCCATCTTCTAAGAACAAAATCCTGCCGGCTACGCCAATTGTGAAAAGTATTCACTAATAAAAAAGAACTCCACAAAATATAAAGATTTGGGGACCATCCCCATATATTGTCCTGTGGACAAAAGGTTGCAAAGTGATCAAAAGTACTGAAAAAACGAGTAACAATTGACAAATGTGGTTGTGACAAAATGGCGTTTTTATACAAAATGGTTGATGGTAACAGGAAGTGGTGGGCAAGAAATGACGACGTAATCAGGAACCGGAAACAGCGTAATTATTGAGGAACCGGAAGTGATGTCCATAGGGTTAACCGGAAGTGATACAAAATGGAGTCACCAGAAGTGACGTTGTGGCGGCCATTTTGAAACCCGGAAATGGCCGCAATTATTTTTCTTCGGTTTTCCTGTTGGGAAAAGAGGTTCAGGTAAGTACCACGTGATAACCCTTTATCTTGCGATGTTTCACTCACCTTTGGGCTTTTTGACTG
The DNA here is from genome assembly GCF_900747795.2 of Erpetoichthys calabaricus. Lineage (NCBI taxonomy): Eukaryota > Metazoa > Chordata > Cladistia > Polypteriformes > Polypteridae > Erpetoichthys > Erpetoichthys calabaricus. Next base: position 2,539,248 of record NC_041404.2, on the reverse strand, counting down.
CCTCCCAATCGCACATGTGTGACACCACTTATTTCTTCCAAAAATACATCAAGTCGAGTTTTGAAAGTCCCTATAGTCTTACTGTCTACCACACTACTTGGTAGCTTATTCCAACTGTTTATGGTTCTCTGTGTAAAGGAAAACTTCCTAATGTTTGTGCAAAATGTACCCTTAACAAGTTTACAACTGTGTCACCATGTTCTTGATGAACTCATTTTAAAATAACAGTCTCGATCCGCTGTACTAATTCCCTTCATAATTTTAAACACTTCAATCATGTCACCTCTTAATCTTCTTTTGCTTAAATTTGTATAGGCTGTGGGTAGCGCCGCTGCCTCGCAGTTAGGAGACCCGGGTTCGCTTCCCGGGTCCTCCCTGCATGGAGTTTGCATGTTCTCCTCGTTTCTGTGTGGGTTTCCTCCAGGTACTCTGGTTTCCTCCCACAGTCCAAAGACATGCAGGTTAGGTGAATTGGCGATCCTAAATTGTCCCTGGTGTGTGTCTGCATGTGTGTGTGCATGCCCTGCGGTGGGCTGGCGCCCTGCCCAGGGTTTGACTCCTGCCTTGCACCCTGTGTTGGCTGGGATTGGCTCCAGCAGACCCCTGTGACCCTGTAGTTAGGATATAGCGGGTTGGATAATGGATGGATGTATAGGCTGAACTTTTTCTAGCACGACTATGTCCTTTTTGTAGCCTGGAGACCAAAACTGCACACAGGACTCCAGATGAGGCCTCACCAGTGCATTATAAAGCTTGAGCAGAACCTTCTTGGACTTGTACTCCACACACCGTGCTATATAACCTAACATTCTGTTAGCCTTCTTAATGGCTTCTGAACACTGTTGGGAAGTCGATAACTTAGAGTCCACTATGACTCCTAAATCCTTCTCATAAGGTGTACTCTTGATTTTTCGACCGTCCGTTGTATATTCAACCCTAACATTTGGAAAAGTCCTGAAGCTAACAACACAGAGATGAGTTATTTCAAAATTCAGAGCGACGGTTTCTGAACTAACAACTACTTTTCAACAATTATTTATAAAAATTAGGCGTGTGCTGCCAAACCCAAGAGCTGCTGCTGTTGTGACCCCAGCACTGGGAGCAGTTCTTGTTATGATTTGGTGTCCTTTAAATTTTTTCCTGATTTATTATACTCCTTCTTAGTAATTTCTTTTTTGCTGTTTTGACTTATACTGAATCTGATTCTGCTCTTTAAATTTTATTTCAAACAAATTTAAAGACATTTATTTTCATTTTTTTGACACCATCTTATTTTGTATAAGGTGCTGCCAATTTATGGAACCAACGACTTCTGTTACTACAGTTACTGACCGGAATTCACAGTGAGCCCTGTCTGTTGTGTGAAGGTATAAATGGTCATTGCCATGCACTCTTGGGTCATACAAGAATGGATTAAGATTCTATATGTTGAGTATGTACTTTGCTTTATGCTCATTTTGACTTTCCAAACTACAGACTTCTCGCATTAGTTTTCTCAATTGTACCTTTTGGTTTTTAATTAGGCTTTGTCAAAAGATAGACCTGATTTTTTGGTCACAAACATTTGCTCATCTACCGATCCCTATTTGAAAGTATTTCTGCCTTTAAATAACAGTTATGAATAAGCCTCATATCCCATAGCCAGAGTATGAGGACCAAATTCCATCCAGAGACTGTATGGGCCAATGCATATTAATATTTAAACCAAGTCAGGTTTTATATGCAGTAGAGTACTTTTTATAATTTCTTTTCTTGTCAGGAAATATCTGAAATGTGTTAATTTGTGTCTGTAATTACCCTTCTTGTGAGAATTGTGTGAGTTTTCTAAAACAGTACCATTCTGTTTTTGATACTCCAGAAAAGAAACGGTTATGGTTTGTTTATTGGTTGAAACAAAAAGACAAAAGTCCTGAAAAATGAAGTCATTTATCAACAATAGTTAGTATTGGAAATAAACACTAAAAAGGTAAAAAAAAATTAAATAAATCACCATCATTTTATGACTTTGGGGCTTCTTTGATGCTACATGGTTTTTCAGCACAATCCATGTGAACCATGACATCATGCCAGTCCTTGTAGCAAAATATTGAAAAGACATTGTAAAATTACTGCTTTTGAACCCACTTGTTAGAAAAAAAATCTGTTTTTGGCTCTAAATTTAGAGTAATGCCTTAAATTTGATGATCGATCTCATGTCTTGCTGTGTTTTGACCTTGGTTATGCCTGACTACTCTTTTATAATACTCTTAAATTTGCTCAATCATTAAATTGTCCAGCAGTTGACACTTGAATACAGCTAAATGTACATTGATGTAGTATTAAAAGAATATTTAATATCTTCTAAATTTAGTATCAGTGAGTAACACCTTCTCTACGACTCTCATCTTTCTAAATATTCTTAGTACTTATAATCCCAAGCATTTATTAAAAAAATAAGGTAAATAAGCTTGAGTAGTTACAAGTAAGCACAGACACTAAACAAGTGGTAGTCGAACACTAAAGTGTTTGCCACATGCCTACTATCCAGGTCCGATACTCAGGTCACCTACAGTTAGTACTTTTGATTGTTTGTATTATTCAGTGACTTTATTGTGTAATCCTTTATTATGATCTACTGGCAGATGTAGAAAACTAAAACATGCCAATACCCCAACACTTGACTCAAATTGAATAATTAAAGATTTTTTATAATAAATTGGATGATTAATTAATAGAAACACCTTGCTTTTTGTGCTATTGCATCACCTATAATGTGCACCTAACAGGAAAGTTATCAGTATACCCTCTTAGGTTCTTTTCTAAACAGGGATAGGAAGACTGTCAAAAGCAGCTATGTGACTGTTACCTGTAACTGCGTACTTGTCTCACTGTCAATATTCCACTCTGCATATTCCCACTATGGATCTTTAATGGCAGGCTACTTGCTGACTGAGACTGCCTTTTATTTTCATTCTTTTACTTCAACCCAATTCATCACCAATAGAAGATTACGCAAAGAATCCTTTGTGCCCTTATGAGACTGTAACTAGGCAATGTATGAACAATCAGCAGTCAGTTACGCTAGTAATCAATTATTGGGGACAGACATTGTGTTTAAACTTAAATTATACTCATGTGCATAACAACAAATAGCAGGAAATATAAGCAATAGAAAGAATTATACAGCCTGGGTGGGTTCATGAAGTCATCAATCAGTTCAAGATGATATTTTCTAGATGGTCCAGCTCTTTACATTATAGATTATATATCCTTAATTAAAAAGTGAAAAAAGAATGAGAAACAGACACAGCTCATTTGCAGGTGTACAGCAGCTAAGCAGATAGCAAGCACCATTTAAACATCTGTGGCTCCACTCAAAGTTTCAGAAGGATTGTAAATAAACCAAGCAGTCCAACAAACTAATAACTGATTTAACTAAAAACTGAAATAACTACTTAACTGAAAAGCTGAATTAAGCCCACACGCCTGATTTACTATCCACTAGCAAAGTGGCTTATACTTCTATAGTTTCTCAAAACACAGGAGAGTTACCACACAAGTTCAAGGTCAATTTCCATGGGAATCAAAGACTGCACAAAGCTACAAACAGACCTGTTGTACAAAACATTCTATGGTCCTGCTTTGCTTTTCATCTTTCCAAAGAATACAGTATGCTTCACTAGTGTTACGTTTGACCAGTCTTTCAGGCCTTCACCTTTTACTGAAAATCTCTCAGTTGAACAGGTTAAAACATCCCCATACACACCTGAATACAGTAATTACGGTAACCCCAAACAAAACATATGAAGTTAAACAAAGAAGAATAAAATTACTTTCAGAAGTTAAACAACTAGAGGAAAAATGGAAAACAGAAATTACAAAAAAAATTGCAGAAATCAAAAAGGACCGGAAAAACATTACAGAAAATGTCTTACAATACTGAAGCATAAAAGACATCTAGAAAAGAAATCTGGGTCACAAAGCCTCCAGATAACTACCAGAGAAGTACATCAGTTTATTCAAAAAAGATCCAAACTTTAAAAATAGGTGAAAATTCCTTAAACAAGAACAGACAACACCTAAACCTGAAAATGCTGGCATATTTCAACAAGATGGAAATCCCGAAGGATGAAGACTAGTTACAGGGGTGTAGCGCAGACCTCTGGGCCCTATACATAAGCAGACTTTTCATTCCAGGCTTTGAGCCCCCACCCCCTCCTCCTTCCCCAATGGGCCCAGGGTAATCATTACCCTTTCTCCCCCACTACAACACCCATGACTAAGTTACAATGAATTTTCAAATCAAGAAGCCCAAAATAAAATATGCCTAACTCATAAAAAGGGGAAATAAAAGTAGAGAGGGAGAAGGGCAGAAGCCAAAACCAGTCACTCAGACATCAGTGTGCTAGTAATTAACCTGGGGTTTATCTGAACCTTAAATAGGGCAGTCTGGGCAAATGACCTGACATCAGCTCTATCCTTCATGGGCACACATCAATAGTATAGGCAGGGAACAATAAATTAATAAAAATAATTATCAGAAAAAAATGCAATGATTACAATTCAACTAACAAAAAAAAACTGATGAGAAAAACATAATTAAAAGATAAATGAGAAAAATAATTTATGAAATGTTAAGAAGAAAAAGAGAAAATTAAAGCCATGAGACATATCCTGACAGCAAGCTGACATCACTGAAAATATTGTTTTTGGAATACAGAAAGAGGGATACTGGAACATATCTAAAAATGGGGTGATCAATATCCACATTATGTAGTAAGTAAAATAAAGTGATTAATGGAGACCATAATAGTCAAATATTAAGTCCGAAAGTATACTGAGTAGTGTAGCTTCATAAGGAACAGCCAAAGATTACTTTTTGGTAGAGGAGTACACAAGCTTCTAGATCATCTTTTTGGTTTATATTAATCTGAGTATGTCACTAATTTTATGGAGATCTCGAGAAAACGGAATAATTTTATCGAGATCTCGATAAAACAAAAGATCTTGTTTTCTCAAAATTATGAAATAATTGTATCTAATGTTTAGCTTATTGAAGCCACGTCCTGTTTGAAACGGCAGAAGAGCAGAACTGTACTGTGCGTCACATTTTTGTTTAATCAAGGGCTGACGCAGGCTGAAATATGTTTATCCCTTAGTTTAGAAAATAATAACACTAGTGTCCATCATTTAAGAAGACGGTTAGCAAGGCTTCAGCTGTATAGGCGTCTCAATCTAAGCAAGCCTGATGCCAGGAGCAAAGGTTAAGTTTCGTTTTCTCGAGATCGCAATAAAATGATTCCGTTATCTCAAGAAAACAAATTTTCATTTTCTCGACATCTCGATAAAATTAGTCTGTTATCTTGAGGAGACAATTTAAAAAAAATAACGATATTGCACGTCGTCTCTCGGCTTTCGTATTAATGAACAAGTTTGTTTACCAATTATAATTACTTAAGGTTTTGTTTATGAGTCTTAAATATATCCTTAAAGAAAAATACAAAAGAAAAAATACAGACATCATCCACCTAAATATTCACTTAATGGATCAGTAGGTAGCTTGCATTTATTTTGTCAATGTGTACATCAACTGTAAAAAGTCTGAGCCTTGGAAAATTCAGAATAATGTGATATAGCAATGTTTTATACCCAACACTACAGCTTAGAAACAGTCTTGCAGAATTATTGGTCGTGATTGATTAGCATAGAAACATTGGCTTAGAGATTTATAAAGGAAGATGAAATAATTTGAGAATTTCTGGTGAAAGGCTAGTGAACTTAACATCAACTACACAGTTTAATAGTAAAATGCAACTTTTGAATAGTTTGAAAAATAGATGTGGATAGTGTACAACAGAGAAAATGTATCTGTCCTGTTTTGTAGCCTACTTATCTGGTTCAAGAAAGGAACAAATATTCATTAGCTGTTCCAGTGACCTGATCATAGGATTGAGCTGAGAAGCTACAACACTAACCACTGCATCACCATGCTTACCATGGTGGGGATAATGATGTGGATAAATATGCTACTAACATAATGCAATCCAACCAAACGGCATATCATTTAAAAACAAAAAAAAAAAATCACCATTTATTATTTTATGCTTAACAGAAATTTTGAAATGAAATGGTTTAATTTGTTATATAACCTTGAAAAGGATAATCTGTACAGTTCCTTTGCTAGCATCATTTCATTTATTAATTGTTTTAACCTTGTAGCAATTATTATAACTTTTAAATTGTTATTATTTATATCTCAATTGTTAACAAGTGTTCTCACTGATGTTGCATTAATTTATAAGCACACTAGGATTCATTTCCAGAGCTGTAGAACCGGGATGTGAATGCTTCTAAGGATGTGAAACCATAATTAGTGACGACAGAATGCAAAGGAGTTAAAAGAAGGGTGCCAGTAGGAAGTTAACAGATGGAAGGAGAACACAACAGAAGGGAAGAGTGAGTCATCATCACAGATGATCTGGAAGTGCTGCTGTACTAAGAGAGGGGCAGAGAAAGGCTGTTGATGAAGAAAAGGAAAGTAATGGAAAGCAGAGTGGCAGCAAACTGGACCAGGAGTGGTGAATTGCAGGAGTGTCAAGAGCAACACTGCCATGATCATGGTTCTGCAGATTGAGTGAGAGTATTAGATGTAGCAGTGGTGTACATATTTAACCTAAGGATATTCCAGAGGAGAACTGTAGGTAGCACCTGAAAACTTTGAAGAAGAGGGAACATCAACATCCCCAAGAAAATGATCTTTAAGGTTTAACTTTGTCTTGAGTGTCATATTGAATATCATACAATGTGCTATTTAGGATTAGAAAAACTGAGGACAGAGTAATTAGAATGTTTCTTCGTTTTAGTCTTTTTCAGGTTTGTAGATTTTCAAGTATTGCATCATGCTGCATTACCTGGATGCTTCTAGTGTGGTTGTGTGGGACATTTCTTTATGTGTACAATACATTATATACCCTAAGGATTATTGTTTTACCACACATTTTCTTTCCTGCTGGTTCCTCAGTTTTGAAGTACAGAATGTAAATAGTTACCATCATACAATGTGAGACTTCTGAACTCTTTGAGACCCTCCCCCCCCCCAATGGGATGGCACACAGAAGCGTGACTGCCACGTCTGTTGAGGGTTGCTTGTCCATCGCCAAGGTAACCGCAAATATGCAGCGCCACAGGAACAACTACAAGCTGACCCCTGCCACGCACAAAGCGCTGGTCGCCTGATAAGTGATGCAGGTAACATTATAACTTGGCCACTGACCCTGCCTGTTTGCTGTGTCTGAGTATACAGTAGTAGAATGGTAGATCTCGCTACAATAAATAACCTTGCTATTCCTGTTTTGAGTTGAATAAAGCTGGTTTTGCTAAATTACTGAAAATCAGCCTCATCTTTTGGGTGCAAGTCTGTTTTCCTATAGGGGGCACTAGCTCCCTGGAAATACATTTGTTTTGTAATTGCGGCATATCACATAGGAGAAAATAACTTAGCTTTCTTTAATGACGATTTACACGGCATAACAGACGGGAAACCATGACAAGACCTTTGTGTAGAGTCTGCCATTTTTGTCGCTGCGCTGGAAGGATTTTCAGGATCGGATGACATTATCTCCCATCCATCAGTCGGCTTCAAAGGTGTGCCGGGCAATGTTACAAGGCTTTATACTCTTTCTTCATGTGCAAGCCCTTACTTAGGTAAATCATGGCATTCCAAACAAAGAAAAGAAGACCCAATGTCATGCTGACTCTGTCACACAGAAATAGTACAATGCCCATTTTCGTAGTTGTCCCTTTCTTGTCTTCTAACGCTTGCCTACCAGTTCTAAATGATGAGCCCCTCTGTGCTAAATCTGGCCTTGTGTTAGCTGTACATGTGATAAGAAGCAGATTTATAGAATATTTTTTTTACAGAGAACAGTGACATATTAAACATATAAACTTATTACAAAGACACCAACTCACGTGTCACAACTTAATCTCATTCATCGATGCTGGTGTCAGGATTCATTTTGGCAGAAAACACTGCTGGATGGGTTATCAGTCCAACCGAGGGCTCCTGTTCTGTAACCATAGGATGTTGTCAGACAAACAAAAGACGCTAGAAGGAGCAGACATCACTCCTGAACGCTAAGGTTTTCCCATTTGTTGCTTTGTGTCTCAAAAGGGTGACACTACAGGGTTATCTCCAGCTTTCTTACTTTTCTCTTGCCATTCAGATCTGACTATTAAAAGGGTCTTCCATATCTTGTGTCCTTCAATTTTACAGAGAGCCGATACAAAGAAATTATTTTTTTTATTGTTTAATAATGCTGTCTTTTTTTTTTCCTCTGTACAATAAGGTGGCATAGAGTTTAGCACTTAAGCACACTAATGAAACATTGTGGTTTCAAATACAGACTCAATTTTTGTCTGTGTGGAGTTTGCAAATGTTCCCAGTGTCTTTTATTACTCCAGATTTTCTTCCACTACCCCAAAGGTTTGTGTGTTATGCTGCTTGGCATTCCCAAACTAGCCCTGTGAGTGGGTCCTGCAATGAACTGGCATACTGTTCAAGGCTGTTTGCTGCCTTGTGCTGAGTGCTACTAGTATAGACTGTGTTCTCCTATTACACTGAATTGGATTAAGAGAGTCTGAGAATGCTATGTTGCATCATCTTGAGTCAGAAACACTTAAGACCTTGTCACACTACACAATTTTTCCCCATGGTTTTCAATTGTAAAGTCATACCCAGTGACTCAGTGCAACTACAGTAGTCATCGTCTCTCCCCAACAAAATCAGACAGGTTTGATTTTATCTGAGTGTTTGCTCAGAAGTACAATGCATATATAATACAGCTACCAGGAATAAGGAACATGGATATTGTGGACCTCACAGACAGAAGAGAGTGTTATCTTTCTTGTGTTTTGTGTACCATGACAGAATGGTAAAAAACTTATCCAAAATGCATTCATACAGAACCGGCTCTGTCAGAAAAAGAGGGGAGCTCACAATATTTTGGAAATGTGACACTATGCTGGAAAGCCCCCACGGAGTCATGTAATTCATCATTTACTTCATTTTCCAATCATGTAATCTGACATCCACAGGCGATGAGATTAGCAATCGCTGTCATCAAGTGTGAAATCCCCTCTGTCTAGAAATCATGTAATGTAGAGGCAGTTTCCTATTGGTGAACCTTCACGATTGGACTTGTCTTGATTGTATGTACAATCCAATGTGCATTGTTGGAGTAACAGACAAGATTCCAGTTAGAGTAGGTCTGCACCAGGGATCTTCTTTAAGTCCTTAAATCTTTGATCTGGTAATGGATATGTTGAGTCATGGGATAAAAGACCAATCTCCCTGGTGCCTGCTTTTTGCTGATGACATTGTGTTGTGTAGCACCAGAAAAGAGCAACTGGAGAGGAAGTTGGGAGAATGGAAAAAGGCTTTGGAAGAAGAGGATTGAAGGTATGTAGAAAGAAGACAAAATATATGAATTTTAATGATGATCAGGTTTCAGAAGTTAGCCTGCAGTGAGAGCTATTGAAAAGAGTGGATACTTTTATCTAGGATTAGTGGTAGCCCAAGATGAAAAATTAGGTGCCGAGATAGCCCATAGAGTGCCGTGTGGATGGAACAGTTGGAAGAAGGTATCAGGAGTATTGTGTAATTGAAGAATTAAAGCAGAGGTTAAAGATAAGGTTTTTAAGACTGTGGTAAGACCAGCAATGATGTATGGAGCTGAGATGTAGGCAAAAAAGGCAATGCAGAAGAAGAATTTAGATGTGGCAGAAAGGAGAATGTTAAGAAGAATGTGTGGAGGACAGAATAAGAAGTGAGACTATTAGAGGTACAACAAAAGTGGGAGAGAGATCTAGGAAAGTACAGGAATGTAGGATGAAGTGATACGGACATGTGATGAGGAGAGACAATGAATATGTAGGCAAAACAGTGATGGGAATGGAAGTACAGGGGAAGAGAAAGCAAGAGAGGCCAAAGCAGAGGTGGATGAGCAGAGCGAAAGAAGATTTGATGGTAAAGGGTCTGAATGAGGAGGAGGTGCAGGGCCGAGCTGTATGGAGAAAGCTGATCCGGCATATTGGCCCCACATAGAAGTAAGAAAAGGTGAAGAGTAAGAAGAAAAGGAAGTCGGTTTTGTATTAATGACAATCTTTCTAGCACACACACAAATTGCTGGCATTAAGTTAAAACTTGATATTTGCATATGGAATCACACATTCAATATATACTTTTTGAGAGGTTACTTTAAAAATTCTTTATACTTCATTTACATGATGATTTTTCTTTGCACACTTGGATCCACATCAGAATGTCAAAAATCCATACCTATAGTTCAAAATGTTTGATATCCGTCTACATTTCAGTTTTAAGGCATGATCTGATGGCTGCGACTGAAAGTCTTGGTTTATAGTGGCATTTTGAACAACTGCTATTGTTGTGAAATTAAATTATACTGGCGGTGGACTGGTTAACTTTATCAAACTTTTTGGCTACTTAGGTTTGATTCTTGATCTGCTTATTGTACATACTCGTATATGTGGGGTTGTCTTGCCCACATGAGTTTTTGTTTGCTACTCTGGCTTTGTGTCATGTGTGAGTTAGATAGGAGTGAGGAGGAGTAACTTCTGTGATAGATGGGCATTCTGTCCAGGGATGGTTGAGGCCCTCTTTCTTGTGCTACCAGAATCACTATAATTTTCTAATGCAAATGAAGGTGTAGAAAATTAATGGATGATTAATCTTTTTGATTTTATGATTTACCGTCATATCTGGTGTTTTGTCATTTCATGCCTATATGCAATAATTGTTGGTGCTCATAAAATCTATGTGGATATTGAACATATGGTTATTTTTGATTTACTGGCGCAATGCTCTCATTGGCTTTGTACAAGCAACTTTTGATGCTAATTATTTGAAGGTGTAAAAGTAAATGTGAGGAAAGATTTTAATTAACATTCAATGTCGGATTAAGTTATTTGACTTTACTGTACTGGATTGAATTAAAAGTACTTTTCATCTTTTTCCACTATGAAGTTAATTTCTTATCTCCATGGGACTGACATTATTCACAAAATAACATGATTTATACAAGAAATTATGCATGCATCTATTTTGAATGAAAGGACTGATTTTTATTAAATTCTATTTTGTATAGTATAAAGACTGACAAATCTTCCCAGGAATGCTACAGACGGTAATGACAGCGGTAACATGTTGTGATATATCCTGGATCAAGTATTCCTACAGCGTGTTGTAGTACCAAAGCCAAGAGCCCTGTGGCTTTTCAGACTTCAAGACATATGAGTACTGCTGATTATTTGGCAGGAGTAATGGAAATTGCTTCAATGACAAAACATATTGCCAGTAACCAACTGATTAATGATTTTAAATCCATTAAAGAGAAATATTCTAATAACGTGGGGCATCTGAAATTATCTATTGTTTCTGTGTCAGTCAAAATAGAAAAAACTTCATTTTTCTTAATACTGGTGAAAATTTTCAAAGAAGTAACAATCCCTCTTTTCATTTAACCTCTCTGATATTTTACATGTCTTGATGCGTAAAAATAGTTTGCCATGATGCCTTATTGACAAGAACCCCAGTGGCAGGATGATAACGGAAGCCTAATACAGTATTTATGTTTCTCCACTTAGTAATAATATGATTCTTCGGTTCTTTTCATTGTTCATGGGCTTTGAGTAACTCCATAATTGTGTAAATCAAAATAAAACTTTGCCTGACTGATTCTTTTTAACTGGCTTTAATTATCCTCATACATAAAACATGGGGTGATATGAGAACCTACTTGTGATCCAAACTGAAGGATGTGTGAATCTGGGAGGTGTAGAAACAAGGATATTACAGTTGAGGAAAACTGCCAAGATCACTGAAGTAAACCTAAAGGAGCTGCCTACTGATGCCACCAATGCCTAGGCAGTAACTTAGTTGAACATATAAGAAAATCTACTGTACTTCTGAACAATCAAATTCTCTTCTTTTGTCTAGTAAAGCTCTACGCAGATTTTAGCCATTGCCTACATGGCTTCTCAGCTGACATAAAAAGTGTAAGTGCTGAAAAGTATCATTTTAATTTATAACTTCAAAAAGCTAGTAAATTCAGAACTGCAGTCAATATCAGAGGACACAGAGTGCCATAACAGTAAGTGTATTAGAAATAGCAGTAGAAAGCCAAGCAGTTTAGAATAGCACATTCATGGCACATGAGGTTTAATACCAGTAAGTGAAAGTTCAAACATGAAAAATATTGTAAAATTGTCATCAGAAAATGAATATACAGTGAATTCAGAAAGTTTTCAGACACATTCACTTTCTGCACATTTTATTTTTATAGATTTAATGTTAAATGAATAAATGTGCTATGTTTGCCCATCAACCTACACTCAATGTCTAATAACGAGTATGTAAATTTGTTAAAAATCTCAAACTAAAACCTCTCATTCATATAAAAATTCAGATCCTTAATTCAGTGCTTTGTAGATGGTCCTTTGGTAGTAATTATGGCTTTGAGTCTTCTAGGGTAAGTCTCTTTAAGCTTTGCACACCTGTACCTCATGTATAAACGGTGAAAATTTGTGGCAGATGACCAGAGCCCTTTCCCGGCCGGGACACCTATATAGTGGAAGGACCAGGGGAGTGAACATATTCTGGGCACTACCTACCCCAAAGTGCTACATGGTAGGCCCCCAGGTTGCAGCAGTGCCTCAGACTCCCACAGGGCTTCATGGGAGTTGGAGTTTGGCCCAGCCCTGTTGTTCCATGGGTGCCACCAGGGGGTGCTGCAGGTACTGCTGAGCCCTTGGTTGCAGCACTTCGGCCACACTCAGAAGAAGGTCATGTAACACATGGAGCATTTCCGGGTGCTCTATAAAAGGAGCCAGCTGCCACTGTGTCTAGAGCCAGAGTCGGGAAGTAGGGGAGAAAGCTTGCCAGAAGGAGTAGTGGCGGAAAGAGGAAGAGAAAGAGAAAAAAAGAGAAAGAAGTTTGTTTTGTTGTGCTTGGGAACTGTGCTGTACAGGTGGGAAACAGGGGAAGGCATTTCCAATGAAGGAAAATAAAAAAATGTGTGTGCTGAACTTGTATCCTGCGTCTGTCTGTGTTGGATTTGGGGAGCTGTGCACCCCCTGCAGGCCACAATACACATAAAAATGCTGCATACATTTGCTTCCACACTCACTTTGAGATGTATAAAAGCTAAACTTGGTATAAAGGCACATACATTTTCACGGCAGCCTCATGAGTACACACGTTTCTGCTCAGTTTAGCAGACGGGCAGCACCCAGCGTCAAAGCAGTGCTGCTGTTTCTGTGTCGTTTCCCTTTCCTTTTAGATTTGCATCCATGATGCGGGCTTTATCAAATGCACTGAAATTAATTGCACATCATTTACAAATTTAATTCATTTGATTATAATCTTTCTGTAACAATGGAATGGTGCATAGAGTGGCCAAACTATTCCAATTACTCTGGATGCTTTAGTGTTGTTAGAAGACTTTGTAAATGGAAGAATTAGAAGAGAGCGTATATTTACAGGCCACGCTGATTTCCTGTCCCATGGTGATCCAGGGTCGCACCTGTCTCAGCAAGCATCATGTGCGAGGCACCGTGCCACTGTGTCCCACATGTTTAATACATGCTTTAATGCATTTTATCATGAAAATGATATTAAGTATGCATCTTTGTATTCTAAAATGTTCAGAGAGCTGTAATATCATGAATGTAATATATTCTTTGTGGCAATCACTGCCTGCACACTCCTGTCGGTGTAAGAGAAAGCACATTTATGAAGCAGATAGCAATTAAGAACTGGGTCGAGGGAAACTTAGAATATGAAGCATTTAATGTGCTACTGTAGTTGTAGGAGAAAACCCATTTAAGAAGCACGTAGTGATTCACACACATAGAGTGCATGGAAGAACACATAGAATACGAAGCATTTAACGTGCCACTTTAGTTACAATGGGATCTGAGAAACTCTAGTAAATTAAACATCAATTTTAAGATGAAGTTTATGAAATTCTACTATAATGACAAAATAAACTACAAATTTAAATTGGAAATTTCGAGATTAAAGTCGAGATTCAAGTGACATACACAGGTGTGTGCCTTTTTAAACAATGTCCAATTGATTCAGTTTAGTACAGGTGACCTCCATTCAAGATCTAGACACAAGGATAAATAAAGCAAACAGGATGCACCTGACCACAATCTGGAGAACCTCAGCTAAGGCCCCGAACACCTATATGAATGAGAGATTTCAGGTTTAATTTTTTATTAAATTTGCAGATCTTTCTAAAAACATGTCTTCACTTTGTCATTATGGGTTATTGAGTGTAGCTTAATGGGTAAAATGGCAAATTTATTTATTTAAATTTAAACCTACAACACAATGAAGTGTGCAGAATGTGAAAGGGGTCTGAATGCTTTCTGAATCCACTGTAAGATAACCTGTCATTTATAATTTATTATTTAATCCCTTAACAGTCCATCCAATAAATTTCAATTGGCAGTGAAAATGATTTGATCTTGTTATGTGTGGGAGAGTTAGGCATGCTGGTAATAGAGTGCTGTGATTCTAAATAAAAAAAACAATTGATTATCACTTTACCCTACTGAGACCAAATCGTGGCTATAAGTATTATTTAAGATGAGATAATATTGTACACTTGCATATCAATATAAGAAATTGTCAAGAATTGTGAGTGTAATATACTGTGTTAGTTGCCATCACTTGTTCCACATGCAGCACCAACAGGTCTGAGATAAGATGCCTCACGCTGCACACACTCCTCCTCACATACTGCAGCACAAGCACATTTCTCTCTGACATACCAGCACACAAACTCAGTTTGATGTCATTACAAACCACAGGCTTCATGGCAACAGATAAACAAGTTACATTTTCTTCTTTTCAAGATTGTCAATATGTGTTCGGAATAAACAAAATGCGCACTGTTGACCTGCAGTCGAATTGCAAATTGCTGTTGGTAAAATTATAATCAGTCCCCGGTCTGCAGCTACAGACAGACATTTTTTCAGATCTGAAAAAATTCCCATTACAATACACAATAGCCTTCTAAACATTTTATTTTTTCTGCTAAATCTCAGACTTTAATTTTCTTACACCTTGATGAAGTAAGCAATTTATAGATGGCAGACAAAAGTGAAAAAGGGCAAAGCAATTAGGGAAATCAACCTTAGTAATCAAGAAAAGTAACACTCAATCATAATTGTTATCTTCCTTTAAAAATACACAAACGTTAGTGTGAAATTCCAATACTGGGTAATGGCAAAATGCTTTATTATTCTAAGAGTCCAATAAATATCAGAATAAAAAGCTGCACTACCTAAGAGTATTCATTGAGAGTTTACTGTTAATATAATAAAGTTTAAGTCAGCTTGGAACTCATAGTCTGCCAGAATCACTTAATATTGTGCGTAAATTTTGAGTCAATATTCTAATGAATGATAGGTGGAATACCGGGGCGCACCAGCCACCCCAACCCCGACACAGACAGGCAGATACACAAATGTTGCACAGCACACGTTTATTTTTTCCACATGGGGAAGTGCTTTCTTAGCTCCCCATAAGAGCACAATATCCACAACACCAAAGCACAGTCCTTTTCGCCTTCACTCCTCCTCACAGGCTTTGTCCTTCTTCCCGATTCTGTCCGTGAATGGAGTGAGGCGGCCTCTTTTATTCAGCTCCTGGAACTGCTCCAGTTGGTTCATTGGTGTTACCTGAAATCACTCCCTGATGTAATGGAAATCCACTATAGGGTTCTGCAGCTCCCCCTGGCGGCCTCCACGGAGCCCAACAGAGCTGTACCAAACTCCAACTCCTAGCGTGCCCTGCGGGAATCCATGGGGCCACAGCCACCCAGGAGAGCTGCCCTCTAGCATACCAGGGGAGGTAATACCTTACCAATGTGTCCTTCCATTCCATTGGTGTCCCAGCCGGGTAATGGCCATGGCCACCCGTCACAGTAGGTAAGGTCCAGTAGAATATTTTTGTGTATTATCTAATGCTATACATAATTTTGCTCTTGTTTATGTCTTACATTATTAAAACCCTTATAAGCCTGGAAACTATCAAGGTCTACTTGTGTTGAGGACTGTTTCTAAGTGTTTAATCAAATTTTTTGTACTTTTGACCTTTTATTTTTATTACATTAAATGGCATCTTCCTTCTATGTTCTAAATACTCCTGACCTGGTCTTACATATCATAATGTTGGGAAAAGCTAACAATACAGTAACCACAAGATGAAAGAGAAGGAAAATAAGAGTGATTGTTTAATTGGTTGTTTTTGCCATTATTTCTCTTAATTATGCATTATAAACAAATTATTTATTGCTTAACATTTAAGACTTATTTATATGTCTTTGTTGAAGGCATCCAACTGCATGGAGCTAAAGAGAGATGATGATATCTTGGAACAGTGAGCACTTGTCAGTCCAGTCTATCCATTTCTGGAGGATGCTCTTTTCAATGGTTTCAAAAGCAAAGAATACCAGGGCAGACTGACAGTTATGATCATTGATGAGGAATAAGTACATTCACTATAAAAGCATTATTGTTATAATATGTAAGGTAATAAGGAATATTGGGAGCGAAAGGATCAGGAGATAACATGAGATGATAAACACAGTCAAAACATGGAAAACAAAGAATAAAATACCTTGAAGCAAAATGAAACCAAGCAACCACAACCAAAAGGGAAAGACAAAAATCGAGAGTCAAAGACCATAGATATCAAAACCAAAAGATCAAAGAAATGATACTAAGGCCTACTTGTTTAAAAGCTAACTAACCCTAATAAAGAAGGGGTTTTGCTCTACACTGAGGGATAACCTGAATATTTGATCACCGCATTTATATGTAGTTTGCTCGATGTCACAAGCATGACAAATGTGGTCATGTGACAAGCACAAAAGCATCATGTAAATAATGAAAACCAAGAATTATGACTGCTGTGAATAAGGACACAGTTAGTCCCAATAACGTCTCAGAATGCCCACTGATTGGTTACTCACAAAAAGTGCAAATGCTTATAAATTCAGAGAAGTACATTTACAAAAATGCTCAGTGGAACAAAACAAGCTCTGTGCAGCACAAAGGCAAAGGACTTGCCTAAAAGACAAAGGTAATCCAAAAAAAAACAAGTTCCAAAACAGAAATTCAAAGAAAAGTCAAAACAAAAGCAAAGCTGAAAACATCTAGTAATTCATACAAGCACAAAAAAGAAACCCACAATGGAACCCAATAGTGGCAGAATGTTCAATTGACTGCAAGGGACTGTGGGTTTTCTCAAGATTTTCAGGGGCAATTTCTTGTCAGTGAGGGGCAAGTAACCATTCTTCTTGTGGAACCACCCACAAGACATATGGCACATAACAGAATAAACATAGACACAAAGAAATTAAGTCCTAAAACCAATATACCAAGAAACACAGAATAATGCAAAATAATTAACACCAGTAATGCTATAAACATAAAAAATGAAGAAAAAATGAACAAGAAGGAATTTGAAAACTAGCCAGGAGAAGAACCCTGGCTGAAATATAATAATTCCTTATTTTAAACCAAAAATTGTAACTTGTTTAAAAACAATTTGAAACATGAAACAGAGAAGAATTAAAAATCACATGTGCAAAAACACTATAAAATACAAAAATACACACTAAGAACATACTAGAGTAATGAGAAAATTCCACCTAAGGGTAAATGATCACACCAGTTTCCCTGAAAAGATTAAACATAACATAGATCTTAATAAACACACTAATTTTGACCATTAGGTCAGGTTTATACTTCATGCAATGTGATGTGTGCGCCTGCAGACATTTCTGCTGTGCAAGCAGTGTACTGTTTTGACTTGCGCACGTACTTTATGTACATCTGGAGGATTCCACCAGGTGACAGAGATATCATCACGGTGAGAAAACAATGTTTGGATTCACTGTGTTGTGAATTGCCCGAAACATCCATTAAATTCCCAGGACACCTTGCCATAACATCTCTGAAAAGGACGGATGTTAAATGATTACATCCATCAATCCAGGGACATGCCCATTCCAGCCAGCATCAGGTGCGAAGCAGAAACAATTCCTGGATGGAACATCAGCTCATCACAAGGTGAATACAAGCACACACACACACATTGGCTTCATTTTAGCATCACCAATTCCCAAAACCTGCATGTCCTTGGAAGGAAACCTGAGCACACTGTGAAAACCCACCAGGAACTTCAGACAGGGAACTCCAGTGATGTGATTCTCTACTGCAAGGAGCAGCACCACCACTCCAACTCCAGGCTGCCCCCATATGTAATTATTAACAGCAATAATTATTTATTATTATTATTACATTTACAACATTCTACTTTAATGACAAAATAAACTATGAGATTAAAGTCAAAATTTCCACTTTAGTCATGAAACAGACCTTTTTTTTCTTCACTGTGTCTCTGTGTTTTCGCTGTGGCTCAAATACGCTTCTATATATTCTGATGCTGTTGTGAAGGTGCAAAAAAAAAAAAAAAAATACTGAAAAAAAGAGTGCATGTGAGGCCTTTGGCCTTTAAAATGTATTGCATCATTACAATGGGGAATATGCAATGCTTGTATTGCCTATGTGAGAAATACACAAAGAAAAGCACCACAAATACATTTGTATGTCAGCATTTAAGTTTGATGATTTGCTTCACCACATCGAACCATCCATCAAACATCAAAACACACACATTGATCCTGTAGGATTTGCAAAGAAGCTTGCTGTAACATGTTAATAGCAAACAAAGACTCTGGTGTCACATTCTTGCACACACTGTGTCTCCCGATATTTTTCTGGTACTGCAACTTGCACACGCATCATGTTAATTTCTGAGGATGCGTCAAATGAACACTGGGAATGTGTGGAAGCCATGGTGCATGCACAGACACCTTCTGAGCATTAAGTATAAACTGGCCCTTAAAATAATAGTTATAAATAAAGGTGAACTGAAACAGCTGTATTTGAACAAATACATTTTCAAAATAAATAAAGAACGTGTTTAGATATCCAAAGGAAAACCATGACATTAAAAAATATTAACAGTGATGAGTCTGTGAAATTTGTATTTTGACAAAGCAACTTGTTTTTTGAAACCAGCTCTACTCTTGAAGTCCCTACTGTTGTTAACTGGCTGGGAACCACTGTCAGCATCTTTAAGAAGTCAAATAATATCTTATTCTATGTATAAGAAAAGAATATAAAGAAGGATAACTGAATAAACTGTTTTTATTTTTTACATGCATGAGGAATATACAGTACATGTTTGGCAACATCAAACTTTCAGTTTAAAAAGGCTAATTTCCCAAGTGTATATATATTTATAATATATATATATATATATACATTACATTTATATAGCACTTTTCTCAGTACTCAAAGCGCTATCCACACAGGGAGGAACTGGTTGGTGATTCTAAATTGGCCCTAGTGTGTGCTTGGTGTGTGGGTGTGTTTGTGTGTGTCCTGCGGTGGGTTGGCACCCTGCCCAGGATTGGTTCCTGCCTTGTGCTCTGTGTTGGCTGGGATTGGCTCCAGCAGACCCCCGTGACCCTGTGTTCGGATTCAGCGGGTTGGAAAATGGATGGATGGATATATATATATATACTGTATATATATATATATATATATATATATATATATATATATATATATACAGTAATCCCTCCTCCATCGCGGGGGTTGCGTTCCAGAGCCACCCGCGAAATAAGAAAATCCGCAAAGTAGAAACCATATGTTTATATGGTTATTTTTATATTGTCATACTTGGGTCATAGATTTGCGCAGAAACACAGGAGGTTGTAGAGAGACAGGAACGTTATTCAAACACTGCAAACAAACATTTGTCTCTTTTTCAAAAGTTTAAACTGTGCTCCATGACAAGACAGAGATGACAGTTCTGTCTCACAATTAAAAGAATGCAAACATATCTTCCTCTTCAAAGGAAACAGAGAGGAAAGCAAACAAATCAATAAGGCTGTTTGGCTTTTAAGTATACGAAGCACCGCCGGTACAAAGCTGTTGAAGGCGACAGCTCACACCCCCTCCGTCAGGATCAGAGAAAGTCAGCGCAAGAGAGACAGAGAAAAGTAAGTTGGGTAGCTTCTCAGCCATCTGCCAATAGCGTCCCTTGTATGAAATCAACTGGGCAAACCAACTGAGGAAGCATGTACCAGAAATTAAAAGACCCATTGTCCTCAGAAATCCACGAACCAGCAAAAAATCCACGATATATATTTAAATATGCTTACATATAAAATCTGCGATAGAGTGAAGCCGCGAAAGGCGAAGCGCGATATAGCGAGGGATCACTGTATATATATATATATATATATATATATATATAATACTGTACACAGTACATATACATACATGCATTATATATATATATATATATACCCTGTATATATATATATATATATATATATATATATATATAGATCTATACATATTAATAAAAGGCAAAGCCCTCACTGACTCACTGACTGACTGACTGACTGACTGATTGACTGACTGACTGACTGACTCACTCATCACTAATTCTCGAACTTCCCGTGTAGGTGGAAGGCTGAAATTTGGCAGGCTCATTCCTTATAGCTTACTTACAAAAGTTAGGCAGGTTTCATTTCAAAATTCTACGCGTAATGGTCATAACTGGAACATATTTTTTGTCCATATACTGTAATGGAGGAGGCGGAGTCACGTATCGCGTCATCACGCCTCCTACATAATGACGTGAACTAAAAACAAGGAAGACATTTACAGCACAAGTCAAACGCGGGAACGAAGGTAAATGACGTTAATTTTTGACTGTCTTTTAATACTGTGTAAGCATACATATTAACACATGTGCAATTAAACGTGTGCATTTACGGGGTGATTATTCAGGCTTAAAAGCTCGCCTTTTATCAAACGCGGGAACAAAGGTAACTGACGTTGTTCACTGTCTTTTAATACTGTGTAACCATACATATTAACACGTGCAATTAAATGTGTGCATTTACGGGGTGATTTCTCAGGCTTAAAAGCTCGCCTTTTACTAAAAAGGTAAATGCAAAACTATTTTCAATCATTCTATGATCTGCTTCTCACAACTGAAGGCACCGTGGCTGATGGTAAATGACGTTAATTTTTGAGTGTCTTTTAATACTGTGTAAGCATACATATTAACACGTGCAATTAAACGTGTATATTTACGGGGTGATTTCTCAGGCTTAAAAGCTCGCCTTTTACTAAAAAGGTAAATGCAAAACTATTTTCAATCATTCTATGATCTGCTTCTCACAACTGAAGGCACCGTGGCTGATGTTACGTCACTTGCTGTCCAACCATAAGCGTTACCTGCTAGGTAACCGGACACTCACTTCACTCCCTTTCGGGAATCGAACCTCTGAGGTTTTCTTTTGTTCTTAATTAAAATTTAAAAGCAATACTTCACCGCTGCTAAGCCCCTCTAGCGCTGACGTCCGAGGTTCGATTACCATAAGCAAGTGCAGTGAGTGTGTAATTACATTCACGGCATTCGTAGTCTGATTCACAATCTGATTGTATGGGTGGTTAGCTACCAGGTAACGCTTATACTTGGCCACCAAGTCAGGTCGAAGTGATCACTCGAGTAAAGGCAGCTTCACAAAAAAACTGATCCTTAACAAACTGTTATTAGTATATTTCCCCTCAATTTAAA
>NC_041404.2:2510000-2512500 GCF_900747795.2 Erpetoichthys calabaricus | reverse complement strand
GTACAGCCACTGAAACTTTGTGACAGCACGAGACTTCAGGTCACGTGTCTGCAAAAGAACGTCATTGAGGCAACTATTTTTACTGGCAGTGGCTCAGGGGAGAGAGTTTTTATTCCTCGCATCCCCGTTATACCCTCTGATCTCCCATTTCAATTCAAACGCCTCCAATTTCCACTAAGGCTCTGCTTCGCAATGACAATTAATAAGTCTCAGGGACAGACCCTACAAAAGGTTGGCATTGATTTGAGGCAAGACTGATTTTCACATAGCAAACTGTACGTTGCATGCTCAAGAGTAAGCTCAGCACACAGCTTGGTCATATTACAACCAGAGGGGCGAACTGACAACGTGCTATACAAAGAGATCCTTAACAAATAATTATTGATACATTTTCCCTCAGTTTAAAAAGGTTTACTTTTCTTCTTAATAAAAATTTTAAAGCAGTACTTCGCCGCTGCGAAACGCAGGTATTTTGATATATATATGTAGATATGTATCTATAATAATAAAAGGCAAAGCCCTCACTGACTGACTGACTGACTCACTGACTCACTCATCACTAATTCTCCAACTTCCCGTGTAGGTGGAAGGCTGAAATTTGGCAGGCTTATTCCTTACAGCTTACTTACAAAAGTTAGGCAGGTTTCATTTCGAAATTCAAAGCGTAATGGTCATAACTGGAACATATTTTTTGTCCATTCACTGTAATGGAGGAGGCGGAGTCACGTATCGCGTCATCACGCCTCCTACGTAATCACGTGAACTAAAAACAAGGAAGAGATTTACAGCACGAGTCACACGCGGGAACGAAGGTAAATGACGTTAATTTTTGACTGTCTTTTAGTACTGTGTAAGCATACATATTAACACATGTGCAATTAAACGTGTGCATTTACGGGCTGATTTCTCAGGCTTAAAAGCTCGCCTTTTACTAAAAAGGTAAATGCAAAACTATTTTCAATCAGTTTATTGAAACGCTCCCGTTAAGGATTGCAATAACATATTCGCGAGATAAAAGAACGAAGTAGGGGGAAATGGAGGAAGAGCCGCGAACAGCTAAGAGCAAAAAATTAATTAAACAATTGAGAACGGAGCGAGTTAAGCATACAAGCATGTTCATAAGGGAAAGAAAGCACGGTGTAAAACGTAAGTTTAAATTAAGTTTATAGAAACGCTCCCGCTGCGGATTGCAGTAACATATTCGCGAGATAAAAGTTTAATGAGAACACACGAGGTATAAACGAACCACACGCCGTGGCGCAACGTTAGGGGCAACAGTTTCAACCATTCTATGATCTGCTTCTCGCAACTGAAAGACGGCACATGGCGGATGTTAGCCGACTTGCTGACCGCAACGTTAGGGGCTTCAACTATGGCGCTGACGCCACATCTCAGTGCCAACACTTTGCAGACTCTACTTAAAAGACACGCCCTCCTCACTGGACAGTTAAAAACACCAATCAAACTAACGATGACATCAAGTATTACCCAATCAAAAGTAGGAAAGGAGGCATCTTCATAAAATGCGTGTGGGATGATTTGCATGAGACGCTGCTTTAAAAAAAAAATGATAAAAAAAATACGGGATAAATCCCGTCCAGTATTGATTCAAAACGGGACGCGCAATTTCATTCTCAAACGCGGCACGATTCCGTATTTTAAAGGACGGGTGGCAACCCTACACTGCCAGGTAACCACCCATACAATCACATTGTGATTCAGACTAGGAATGCAATGAATGTAATTACCCCGATCTACATACAAGGCGAAAGTCTTGCAACATTCAAAGATGATGGTTTGGGATAAGTACACCATACAACATAAAAGAGCTTATGAAGCCTTCAACCGAAAAAAGCAAGATCTCAGAGATCGTAAAAAAAAAAATAGGAGGTAATGTCGTTTTACTCGCTGTAGATTTTAGTCAAACATTACCAGTTATTCCACGAGGGAGACCAGCAGATCAACTCAACGCGTGTTTAAAATCCATGCTTCTCCCACGCTCGGTTATATGTCGCGTGTTCTCGGGTAGGTGCACCAAAAAATGTATACATTTAAGCATATAATGGGCAAACAAAAAATGAGGTATACCCGAAGGCACTGCAGTAGTACTTAATGTAACTTTACTTCTTAAATGTTAATGTTTTACTGTTTAATAATTTATACGCTTCTTATATGTTGTTCAAATTCTTTTATCAAAATACCACTGACAGCGCAATGCACGATAACATGGAGTGAATACACCATACGCATCCACCCACGGCTGCCCTGCTGTGCGCAAATAGGAGTTGATTCTACAATAAAATAAAATAAAGATAAAAAGAGTAAAACAATCATCACCCATAAAGCGGATAGTAGACGTGACGTACTATATGTGTACCACATTTCAAGTGTATAGGTGAAACGGTTTGCGAGCTACAGGTCATTTAAAATCCTGGACAGACACACAAATTGCCACGGTAGCAAATTACAGAAGAAGATTTTACTGTTTAATAATTTATAT